>NC_138382.1:69179763-69191683 GCF_054177405.1 Leptonychotes weddellii | reverse complement strand
CAGATCCGGTGGTGGGCGAGTGTGCCCCAGGAGCACCCGCCAAGGGTGTCCTGCTCACAGCAAGAGCTGCTGTTCCTCCAGCAACGCCTCCATTCACAGCAGGTGCTTTCTGTACTTTGATTGGTGTCTGTGGGTATGGGGGTGGCCGTCCTCCTGGTAAAGATAAGGAAACTGAGGCTCAGAGAGATGACGTGACCTGTGCAGGGATGCCTCGAGTCTACTGGGCTCCGAAGTCCATACAGGTCAGCCATAACTTCCCTTTGCCCAGCACTTTACAGTTTACACAGTGCTCTCTCCGACCTCACCCTTCACAGCCTCCCTGGGAGGATGATTCTGACTGACTCCATGTCACACCTTCCGACACCTGGGCTCAGAGCAGTAGCTCACCAGTGTCACACCGTGAGTGTGGTTAGAGCTGGCCTCCGTCCCAGGACTGCCCGCATCAGAGCTGCCATTCTCCTATGAAAGGGCACTTGTCCCGTCAGACCTGGCACAGGGCCTGCAGAGACGAGCAGGCACCATCCCTGTCCTCAAGGAGCATGTGGCTTAGAGCAGGAGGTGAGCAGGGTGACAGAGCAGTTGAGGTGAGGGGTGAACATGGCCTTTGAGGACCCAGAAGAGGAGGTGATGAGCTCTTAGGGAGAAGCAGGGAATGGAAGAAGGGCGTTCCATGCCAAGAGAAGAGCATGTGCAAAGGTCCAGAGGCATAGAGGAGCCTGGGTCTGAGGGACCACGGGGTGATTGGCATGACTGAGGCCCAAGGAGGTGGCAGGGGTCATACAATGAAGGGCCTGGACTGTGGAGCGAGGGGCTTAGGTTCTATCTGCAGGGCAGAGGGGAGCCTTGGAAGTGTTTCGGGCTGGGCTCAGCACTTGGAGCCAAGCCTTGTCTCCTGGTTACTCAGCTAAGCTTGTGGTTATGTCTGGTTCAGTCTGAAGGATGAGCCAGTCTCGGGTCTGGCAGCTTTTGCTGTAGAAGGTTTCTGACCCCTGGGTTTGGCTGCCTAGCCAGAGTTTTCTCTTGCTGGGCCTCGTCCCCAACTTCACATCCAGCAGCTCTGCAAAAAAAAAAAAAAAAAATGTCTCTCCTTCCTTCACGACCTCCCACCCTCTCACTGTCAGCCCTTCCTGCCAGCTCCTGGGACCTTTTCTGTCCACCTCTTGCCAAAACCACGAGGCCCGGTGGGTTGTGTGTGATCAGTGCAAGACTTACGGACTTTCTCCCAAATCCCCCCAGGCCTGCCTGGCCGAGCTGTGAGGAGACTTAGTACCCCCTGGGGCAGGCTTCTGAACCCACCCAAGACCAGCGCTGGTCTGGCCAGGAGGACAGGGCTGTGAGCATTCGCAGGGAGAACTCCCTGACTCCGCCTCATCGTCATTTGGCCACACAGGCCTGAAAGTTTCCAGAACCGCCTTTCTCCTCGGTCCTGTCCCCTGATTTCACAGTTTCAGAGCTTGGAAAGCTCTTAGAAATCAGGGCCATACTGTCATTGATCAGACAGAGAGACTGAGGCCCACCGAGTTATCTCTCCTGAGAAAGCTTCTCTTAGTAATAGCCCAAAGCCCAGCATCCCAGCGGTCAGAGAGCATTGCCCAAGGTTGGATGAGACGGTGCGGTGTGAGCTCTGGAGTCAGGCCATCTCTGAATCCCAGCTCTGTCCCCTTCTCACTGTGAGACGTGGGAACACAATCCACTTCTCTGAGCCTCCATTCCCACACCCACAAAATGGGGATAATAACGACTGCCACCCCCAAAGGTTGTTGCCGAGAGCAAACGCAATAACGCATGGGAAGCGTTTAGCACAGCACGTGGTTCACAGAGTGGGCTCGTAGATGTGGGTTATTGTGACTATGCTTATGGAGAGCGTCACCATTGCTTTCCTCCAGGTTCTCCTCACAGTAAACCCTCTGGGCAAGGAACATTCCTGATCAGAAAATGGAACAGCCATATGGCCATGCCCACTGGATGTCCCCAGACCACTTGAAAGGGCCTCCTGACATGTTACTGTGACGAGGCACCTCCCACTGACCAGCCAGCCAGTAATCCTTGACCTGAACGTCAGGGAGTTGACTGGGGCGGGGTGGGGTGTGGGGGGGGTTGATGAGAAGCCAGTCCTGTGCTTTAGGAGGAAGAGGGCAAGGGAAAGGGGCAGGCGTTCCTGATCACCCACAGTGTGTCAGGCACCTGGCTGCCTTTCGGCTTTGTGAAGATCGAGTGAAGTGCTTGGCCCATTGCCCGGGGTGTAGCGAGTGTCGGTGACGACTGTCCTGGTGGCTTGCGGAGGCAGAGGGCAATGTGTTACAACAAAGAGAGCGTAGTCTGGGGCCAGGCCTGGGTCCACCTCTTCCTAGCTGTGTGATCCCGGGCTTACTGATTTTCACCTCTCTGAGCCTCAGTGCCCTCCCTGTCAAATGGGCATAATGGCGGGACACCCTCACGGGGCTGAGGCTTCTGTCACATAACGTGAGTAAGGCACTTCACACGGTGCTGGGCACAGGGCACAGGGCCCCGCAGACATGTGTTGCTGCTCTCGGATCTCACTGAAGCCTCTGCATTCTGAAAGAGAGGTTTTGTCATCCCCCCCCCCCCCCGCGCTTTACAGATGAGGAAACAGGCTCAGAGAGGTGCAGTGAGCTGCCCAGGGTCTCACAGCAAGTAAGTGGCAGAGCTAGGATTTGAAACCAGATCTGGGCCCTGAGCGCCCCTCATTCTCCACGCCTTCCAGGACCTCTGGGCGGGCTGGGGGGGGCACCCGGTGGGGCAGGCCCCCAACTCAGCCACCTTCCTCGCCCTCCTCTTGCAGGTCATCCTTTTTCAGTACTAACGCTGCCGGCCCTGGTGCATCTGTCCACGGGCACCCCCCAGCTGCCCCGCAGCCGCTGAAAGCTGGTGTCCGAGCCCCACTTCCAGGGATCCACCCGCTCCGCATCCACCCCTCACCCGCCGTCCTGACTGCCACCAGCCGGGCCCCCGGGGCCTGGCCTTCCCTTCTCCTGCTGACAACTAGAACCTGCCAAGAGCACTGCGGGGTCCTCCTCTCAGAAGGCAGAGCTCCCTGAAATTTGGAATCTGGGTGAAAACAACGGCCTGTTTTTCCATTTAGACAGGAGTCATCTTCAACTTGAGCTGATTACGATAGCAAAAGGCCAAATTGAATCGTGCAATGCCAACAGCCTTCTAATTTACAGGTTTTCTTTCTTCCCGTATTGGCCTTTATTTACTACTTCCTTGCAACCATCTCTGAATTCTGAATAGCCGACAACCCCCAATGTTATCCACTCTGTTGCTTTTGTCTGGAAAACTCTACAGTGTTTGTGGGATGTCCCCAAAGGAAAGCTATGTTCTAATTTTATCATTTCCATCTGTCTGGTTATGTCAAGTTAATTCAGAGAGAGAAGAGACACTGACCAACCCTGAGAGGCCCAACAGGGCAGAGATGGAGGCCTGCCCAGACCAAGAGGCAGGGGGATAGGCAGGGGCTGGGGTGGGGGGTGCGGCTAGGACTCCCACCAGAGAAGGATGTGGTATGCTGGGCTGGGGGAGGCACTAGCTCTTTTAAGGAGAGGAAAGAGAAGACTCGGGGTGTGTACCAGGGGGAGACTGTTCCTACCTAGTTACCCAGCATGTATATAGGAGACGTGGCAGAGATGCTGTTTGATATGCACGACGGCATTTCTGAACGCTTGCGCGGGTTAGAACCGGCGGCCCTCGCTGGCTACTTGCTGACTCCTGATAGGGTTGCTCGGGCCACGTCTTCCTTGGAGGGGCCATCATGGGGGCAGCTGGAGAAACAGAGCCCAGGGAAACGGCAGTAGGAATGCTAATTCTGGACCCATCTCTGAGTAGAGAGAGGGTGCCTGCTGCCTAGGTGAGTGTGCCAAGCCCAGGATTCCAGGGGGGCACGTGGGGGCTTCCCCACCAGCCCTGCGCGGAGCCAGCCACACCCACTCGGGAGAGTGGAGGCCAGACACAGCTGTGCTCACATCCCTATTCTGCTGTAACTCTTCCACCCCAAACGAAAGGGCTTGGGCTACACAAGACCATGATTTATGTTTTCAGGGGACGCCCATTTGTCCCAAGCTCATCCTGTAATTTCAGAATTACTTGGTGTCCTGATGCATTTCCCACTAGAGGCTGCTAGTAAGCATGTTCTAGCCCAAGTCCTCCCTCTTGCTTCGGTTAGCCTGATGCATTGCTTTTGGAAGGAGACTCTAGGACGGGGAAAGCATGTTCATGGCACATATGTATCTGCTGTCCCTGCTTTCGCCCGTGGTAGACATCGCTGATTGATCGTTATCACTCTTGTATCACTCTCGGAGTCTGGATCAGGTTTCGGAATCCAAATGCTTGAAGTTGGCACTTAAAAATGAAAACCTATATGCCTCTCTTGCTCTGGGACCTGGAGGAGGGCGAGGCACGGGTGTAGCCCAAGAAGGGAACCTGCTTCCTTTCCCTTCCAAAGACAGTTCCAGGGGACTCAGGGCCAAGAGAAGGTAGCACCAGAATGCGGTCCGTGGTGGCTCGGTTCAGAGCTCCTCCAGTGAGTAGCTTGTACCTGGCCGTGTGCAGGGTGCCGATGTTCACAAGAGGAACTCGGGCCTGATTCCTGGGGACTGGGGAGCTCTTGTGTTTCCTTTGATTTTTGCTCCTGATGACCGAAGCCCCGACCACAACAGCCATGTGGTAAGTGGCCAGCCGAGCCCTGCCCAGGATCACCGAGTACCCACTCTGCCTTGAGCCTCCCCCAGGGTCTGTTCTTTGCGTGGATCACGTGGTTGTAGCACGTTGCCGTTCAGACATGTCTCCACTAGCCTGTTAGAGCAGCCTGGGAACGCACAGGCCACCAAGACTATTTATTTAAATACAAAACAGAGGGAGAAAACACACACACGGAAAAAAATTGTAAGCACTTTTTTGTAAAACCAATGTCTGTTTTGTTACATACCTTTCATGTTGTGCTTTGTAAATGTCCTATTTGTGTAATAAATAAAGTTAATGCAAGTAGAAGTGCGGGCACTTAAATCCAGAACGCGATGGGATTCCATTTCTTTCCTGCTCTCTGGTTAAGGGCTCCGGCCCTCGGCACCCGAGGCTTCTGGGCTGCTAGACAGTGCAGTCCCCCTTCCTGGACCCAGTTAAACCCAACCATGCGCTGCCAAGGCAGGACGGTGAGTTTCTTCTTCAATCAAAGCTTTGCAGGCAGTCGGTCTGGCTACTGTGCTCCATATCAGTCCTGAGCAAACACTTTCTACTGGGCCCCACGCTGGCTCTGCAGGCTTGGAGAAGGGCCCAGCCCACCAGCCCAAGAGGAGCTCTCAGTCTGGCCAATGCTGTAACAGTAGGATCCCTCCAACTTGCTGTGGGGGCCGGGGTGGGGGACAGAATAGGTGCAAAAATGAGATGTTGGGGGGCCAGGGAGGGGAAGGGCAGGGGAGCCTGTTTGGAAGATGTGGGAGAATTTGGTCTGGGGAAGTAAAGGGAATATGGGATGGGAATATGGGATGGGAGGCAGGGAGACAAGGAGACAAGGCTCCAGCTTTGACACAAGTCTGGGTCTCCTACTGGGCCTTACTGGGTTCCAGAGCCACCACACAATCTGGGGAGTGAGAGAGAACATCTTTCTGCCACTTTTCTTTTAGCAGCAGAACTGTTGGTTCAAGTCAAAGCTCTCGAGGGGAGTGGAGTGGCCCTGCCTGGCCCTGCACAGAGTTGCTCATAAACCTCAGCTCGGGGTATACATGGTCCTCACCTCTGCAGGGCCCCTGTCTTTATTAGTTGTTTCATCTGCCATCCCTGGTCCTGTCTCTGCCCTTCCCCTCTCCATTCTTCCAATCCACTTATCAAATGTTGATTTAGATATATGTGTATCTTTCAAAAATAGTTTAGCTTAGTTTAATTGTGTGTGTGTGCTTCTTCACATGAATGTGCCTTCTGTTTTCAAAGCACAGTTTGGAAACCCCTGTGGAGATAAACCCTGTCATTCTACAGAGGTGATGTTGCCCTGGAGGGGAGGGGGAACCCCCCAGGATCCCTCCATGGAGCAGCTGAGTGTGCCCAGGCCACCCTCTGACTCCTAACTCTGCCTAGCCTGCCAACTCCGGGTCACTGGTTTGAGGGCCACTTTCCTGCCCCTGCAGACCTTGTCAGAGCCTTCACAGGCCCGCCTTCTCCTGGCAGCTCTTGGTGAATCAGGAACAAAGCACGGGGGGGTGGGGGTGGGATGGGCTGCGGGATCCAGCAGCCTCTATGAAGGGACGGTTATGCAGAGGCCAGGATGCCTGTGGCCCAAGTATGGCCCTAGAACATGTCACCCCTTCCTCTTCTGGTTTTCAGCTGACACTTGATCTTGGGGGTGATGTTGAGAAATACCTGGGAAATAAGAATGCATCAGGGAATGGCAGCGGGGAATGCACATTGCTAGACCCCATTCCCAGAGATTCTGGTTGGCATGTCTAGGGTAGGGTCCAGATATATCTAATACACAGGTGATTTTGATGCCGGTGAAATGAGGATCCCCTAAGAAACCATCTCAGGAAAGTACACTTAGGGCCACTCAGAGCAGAAAGGCTTTATTCCTGAGTTAAAAGCCAGGGTCTGGAACTGCAGGCTGCCCCCAGGGCCGGCCATGGCCACGGCCAACAGTCTAGAGGAAACCTCCGCCAGCCGAGCTCACAGTTTGGGTCGGTGACCCACAATCTCGTCCCATCCCTTGCGACACGTCCTGATGATCCACTCGTGCTCATCATCATCTGCAGGGGAAGAGGAAGAGCTGATCATGCCTGGTGTTTGCTGGGCCTTCTCTGGGCTGGGAGACCCGCAGGTGGGGTCTTGGGACTGGGGTGCATTCCAGCACAGGGGTGTGGCCTTGGTGCCCAGGCTAGCTCTGTGCTGGGAAGGAACAGATCTTTCACTAAAACCCGAATCCTTCAGTTGCCTGCGAATGCCTGGTCTTGGGGGAAATTGAACACAAAGGGGTTTGCAGATGGTGGATATCACCGATGGAAGCAGGCACGAGGTCATCTGGCCACTCTGAGCCGGGCAGCCCCGACACGCACCCAGAGAGCAGCTTGCTCGGGCATTTGCCCCGTCTGACACCCACAAAGGGCACCTCCCAGAACAGCCAGGCCAGGCCTTGCCGGTAGTGGCAGGGGCCGGAGCCCTCAGCTCTTCTTCGTTTCCTTTCTGGGTTTCCCATTGTAGACCCTTCTAAGAACCTGTGGCTCCCCAGGGGAACCTGACACCTCTGTTGACTCGGGTCCTTTCAGTGGGGAATAGAGAGAAGGAACTGATGTTCCTGTCAGCCCTGTGCTCCTTGATCTCCCCCATTTTAACCCCCGTGAGCACCTGCAGGCAGCAATCCTGCCATTCTGCCCATGAACAAGCAGGCTCAGAGAGGTCAAGTCACCGGCGCATGGCCACAGGTTAGTACGTGGGAGAGCCCAGAATGTGGACCCAGGTTGGTCTGACTACAAAGCTTGTGCTGTTTTTTTAAACCTCGGAGAGAGGGAGTGAAACACAGTCTTTGCCCCCCCCCCATCCCCCACACCACAGTCATCTCTCTGGGGACTGACTTATTTTCCCCCGTTATCCCCCACACCCACACCCAGCCCCTCCCCAAGCCCTGACAGAGACCCACTTGAATGGTGGGATATATACCCCTAAAAATGCATGCAGCTCTGTAAAATGTGTGCTGTTGCTTTGTGTGCGAATGTGGTTTTAATTTACCACCATAAATGGCATTGTGCTGTGAATTTCATTGTGTCTTACTTTTTTCACTCAACACTACATTTTCAAGATCTATTCTTGTTGCTCAATGTACATCTAGTCCTTTACCTCTTACTGCTGCCTAATACTCTGTGGTGGCTTCCCTGTGATGTTTTACTATCCGCCCTTCCGGGGCAGGACACCCAAGGGTGCTACCTCCAGTTACCAGAAATACTGCCAGGACAGACGTTGTTGGGCCCACCCCTTCCCGGACTCCTGGGAGAACGTCGAGGGGGAGGATCTCAGAGTCGCACCCGCGCTTCGTGAACCAAGGCTCCCAGCTAAGCCTGAGTTCTTAGGCTGTCCCTGCCTCATTCCTGCCTCACCTCTGTGTCAGGCCCTGGGGACAAAGAGAACTAGCCCAAACCCCTGCCCTCAAGCTGTTCTCCTCAGAGCTACAACCCTGGAACGGCTTTAGTGTCCTCTCCTGACCTGCCTCCGCCTAAGGGATGGGAGCACGGGACTACGGGTTCTCCTCGGGGACACATGGCGGTAGCCAGAGATCAAGGGCACCCCACCCCCGAGAGCTCAAACATGGAGGGCCAGCCCAAATCCTGCCTTCCCAATCAGATCCCCCTGCCCCCTTCCTCTTCTGGGAAAGCACCAGGCCCAGGCTCAGAGAGATGGAGCCTTACTGACAGCCTACTGTGTGCTCCGAGCTTTACAAACACCCGTCTTGTGGAGTCTTTGTGATAGCCCAGGAGGGTAGGGGAGGTTACCCCCATTTGAGAGAGGTGACGAGCCTTGCCTCACCTCCACAGCCAGTGGAATTCAAACCTAGGCCCATCAGACTGCAAAGCCTGACGCCCCCCTCCCCCCGCCAGGGCTGATGTGACAAGGGCGCCAGAAGGCGAGGCTGCCCCCACAGAGCTAGCCTCCTTGGCCTCCTCCCCACTACTCCTTTGTATGTGACCCCAGGAAAGAGGCTTGACGCCTGGCACGCTCTTGCCTTCGAGGACTGCCCTGGGCAGCTGGTGGGCCTCAATTCCTCCTGGGGAGGCTGCTGGGGAATCCACGCGTGGCTGTCAACCCCGGGGGCGGGGACAGCGGCAGCACACAAGGAGTTAAGCGCTGGTGAAGCCCACTTTTGCCACACCGCGAGCAGCCTGGTTGATAATTACAGTTCTGAAGTCTCTGGGCTATTCGAATCAGTGCAGCTGCAAGCTCTTCAGTGCTAACCCCTGAAACCAGACAAACTGGGTTTATTGTGCTAAACCAGCCCTCAGGCCCCTCCCTGATCATTACAAATTGACAGCAATGGACTTAACAGCCTCTTCACTACCCCTCTCGCTCTCTACCTGGCGGCACAGCCACCAATTTGAATCACAGATGCCTCCCCTCCCAGCAGCTGCTCACCAACCCTCCCTCCACCTCCTTTGCGCTACGCCGAGGCTCCCCTGGCCCCGCCACGCCAGGGTGAGGCTGCCGAAGCACGTTTCATCAATATTTAAAATGGAATTAAACCTGCAGCTTTGATTAATGCCTCCCAGAGCCCGGGAGTTGTGATTACTATTTTGCAAATTGCAATTGTTGGAATATGTTAATATGATTGTCTGAGAACATCTTCACCTTCTCAGATAATTTCCCCCCTTTTTGGCAGGAGGGGAGAGGGGAGAGGAAGGGGGGGAAAGATGGGGGAAAAAACACACCCCGCAAACTCTTTAATCAATTGTAAATTATTACCCTGGGCACAACTGCCGGGGGTTCCGAGGGGAAGGGGAGGGAGATTTCTGGTTTGGTGCATTTATCTTGAAAAGTTTTGGCCTTGTTGGCCCGTAATTCCCCTCTGGGACGCTATCCTAAGGGAATAATCTATTTGTCTCAGTATTATTGAGAATCAAGGAAACTGAAATAATCTACGTTTCTAACAAGAGAATGATTACTTTGTTGTGTGTTCATTTAACAACCAATTTGTAAACGGGGACTGTGGGCCAGGTATTGTGCTAAGTTTGGCGACAGGGTTGGGGGGGGGCACTGTGATTTAGCAGCTCTTGAAAAAGTCGGGTTATGAAGTCTGTATAGCAACATAGAGATGTTTTTGATATGATAAAAAGGTGGCAAGAGGCGAGAAAATTAACATTGACAGTTAATCGGCAAAAACCGTGCACAGGAGAAAAATTAAAAATAACACATTGAATGTGAATAATAGGCATCTCTGAACAGTGGGACGTGAGAGGTTCTTCTGTTTTGGGTATTTCCCAAATCTTCTTAATGTGTATTGACAGTCGAAAAAATGAGAAATGATTGTCTTTTTTCCTACCCTCCAACTTAATGCCTTGCTAATTTCATGCATTTTGGTAGTTGAAAAAAAATATTTCTAGGTTCCTAGAAACACCAGTGGGGGTTCTTGAATTTCTACAAAGTAAAAGAGTCAGCGTTAAAGTTATTGGTAAAAATGGGAGAATAGACAAATTTCCTGAGCGGAAGAATTACAAATAATTTCGGTGACCACTGCCCTCAAGGAGGTGGGGCTTAATTCCCCACTCCTTAGGTGTGGGCTGCAGAGTGACTTCCTCCCCGCCAGGACAGTATAGGAAAGGAGCAAAAAACAACAACCAACAAAGAGTAGCTTTGGCTTGCCTTGATCACCATCAGCAAACTATCCCTGAGCACCTATTTCTTGGTGTCCAGGTCACAGCTCAAATATCACTTCCTCAGCGACCCCAGTCTGCCCGTGACCACCCTTCACTTTCTCTTCATAGCACAGGCTTCTCTCTGTAATTGTCTTGTTTATTTGTATGTCGTCGGTCTCCCGCATCCGAACTGCAAGCTCCGGTGAGCCCAGGAGCCCCATATGCTTGTTCAATGGTATCGTGCGTGCTGAGACAAGGTGCTTAGTCCGTATCTGTTCAGTGAATGAAGGAATGAATGGACAAGCCCCGTGCCCAGTGCTGGGGGTGGGGGTGCGGGGACAGAGGGGAACTGAGACCCAGCAGGGGGTGTTGTCCAAAGGCTTGACTCAGACACCCTTCAGGTTCAGGTCTGTCTGCCTTTGGGGCAGAAAGATTTCTTTATTCTGGTCTGAAGCTTTAGAAGTGACCTCACTGCCTCGTGCACTCCCTCCCCCCATGTCACCCATGTCACTAGGAAAACTGGGCTTCTTATAGAGAAGAAAAGGAACTTTCGGCGAGAGAGACCCCAGATCTGACCATGGACGTCCCTGCTGAGAAGCCTTGCCTGGAGAGGCTCTCCACTCCTTCACCTGGACTTCAAGGCCCTCCATCCAGGTCTTCCTGCTCTCCAGACTGCCTCCCTAGCCGGCCTCACCCTGCAAAATGCAGCCATCCTGCTGTAGGGCAGTCACCCCTGTGCGCATGCACACCAGGGCCTCTGTGCCTGTCACACATACAGTTTCGGGGCTGGGGGGCGGGGCCACTTCGGGGCCTTAGTGTATATAAAAGTGAAGAAAGGCCTAGACGAGAGTATACCAATTGCAGTGTCGTTTAAACATGTATCATTAACAAACGCTTTTAACACAAACACCCAAAGGCAACATAAATGGGTCATTCCAGGATTTCTTTGAAGGCGGTGTTAAGCACACAGCGCACTAAAGGCCGTGGGCTCAGGAAGGGGCTGTGAGGTTGGAGTCGTCTGGTGAACAACTGTCACGGCTGTCACCCTCCAAACTGGAGGCTGCTAGTGAACGTGGGCGACTAGGCCCAGGGCCCTCCTGGCCATCCTCCACCCCCATGGGCCCTGCTTGGATGACATCTTCCCGGACTCACGCTGAGGTCCGTGGCCCCCACCAGCCCGGGGCAGTTGGGCCCAATGCACTCCTGGTCCTCAGAGCCTGGGGCAGATCTGGCCCTTAAAAAGTCTTTAAAGAATGTCTGGTGAATGAATGAATAAAAAGATGTAAAGTTGGGGACATAACAGCAATAGGCTTACCCTGTGGGATTTGGACAAAGAGGGAAGAATTTCTTCCCCACCCTCAGCTAATGGAGCTCCTGAGCGGGGCAGAGCAGATATGCCAAGTGCAGGGCCAAGACTGTTGTTTCCTTTTTTGTTTTTTGAGACCACAGACTGAGCAGCTCCACCGCACAGAAGGGATGGGTTGTTTGGGCTCATTCCGGGGCATCAAGCACACTCAGGATGCTCAAAGAACCGGCTGGCCTGGGGCCTGCCTCACGGCGGGGGGGGGGGGGGGGGGGGGGGG
>NC_138382.1:69132114-69179663 GCF_054177405.1 Leptonychotes weddellii | reverse complement strand
CATTCCGGAAAAGTGCTTAGCACAGTGCCTGGTACACAGGAAATGCCAAAAACCAAAAGAAAGCCCAAGGTTGTCTTGGCACGGTGAGACTCCAGGGTGCGCATGACAGCACAGCATAGACTGGAAGGAGTTCTGGGTCCAGTGCTGAGCCCTGGCGCCAACTTGCTGGGGGATCTTGAACAAGCCACTCTCCCTCTCTGAGCTGGGCTCCTCGTCTGCACAGGGGGTTTCGCCAGACCCCCCGCAGAGCCGGGAGGAGCAGCATCAGGTTGGCACCCAGGAAGTAGGAGCTATGATCACCACTTTGATGGGTCTTTCGTTCCCTAACTGGATACCTTCAAGAGAGTGTTCTTAAGGGACTCTCTCAGAGCATCCTGGGACTTCTCCGTTCCTGGGGGGGAGGAGAGAGGGCCAGGGGAGGAGGAGGTCTTTGCACAAGGATCAGCATCATAAGGATCAAGGACCACAGCTCAGCTAATGATTTTTGTTCAAAGCGAGGTGGGCAGGCTTGGGCACGCGAGCCCAGAGCGGGCAAATGGGTGGATTCGGGGTATCAGGCACCCACAAGCCGGATTCTGCCACCTCTCGGCGCGCCCTTGAGCCGAGCACACCTGCGGTCACCACTGCTATGCCGTTCCCTCCCGCTGGGACGGGGAGGGGACCAAGATGAAGCCGGGCATCTTAGCCTCAGGAGAGGGGAAGAGGCTCCCAGCGGCAGAGCACCTGGGAGGTGCCTGGTTCTGTGGAAAGGTCATGCCTGTCCTCTCCGCAGTGACACGGGTCGTCCCCATTTAAGACAAGAAACTGAGGCTTGAAGGGGGAAACAACTTGGCCCACTTCATCTGCCAGGGCAGAGGGGATGGGCTCCTAGTGCTGGTGCAGAAGCCACACTCACGCTGTGTGTGCACGGCCACAGACGGCCGTGTTTCCATCCAGTTGGGCGAATATGCATGAGAACCTCCCTGAGTGTGAGTGTGGGTGTGTGCGTGAGCGTGAATGGGTTGAGTGTGCGAGTGTGCGAGTGCTCAGCGTGTGTGTGTGACAGTGTATGAGTACCTGAAGTCCGAGTGTGTGTGCTTGAGCAGGTGCCGAGGGAGGAGGCCCACCCATCCCTCAGGGAGAGCCTAGTGCTCACCCACAAGGCCAGGCTGGGCCAGGCTCTGTCATGAGGGCTGCCCTCTCTTCCTGGGGTCAAGACCGACTCTCACACAGCTCCCGTGTGACCTGGGGTTCCAGGCGGGGATAGGAGGTACCTGGTAAAGCTGGCGCCCCAGCCCGTGGGCGGTGCCACCCTCAAAGCCCGGCCCCACCCTCTGTGCAAATGCAGGGCTGTGTGAGCCCGGGGTGAGCCAGAGCCTGCAGTGAGGGCGGGACACCCTCTGCTCCTCATCACAACTCCTGACAAGCAAGAGGCTTTGAACTTTGCAGGCAGTGAGGTGGCCAGAGGCCAAGGCCACGGCATGGCCAATATTGACTAAGGGATCGTTGCCCAGGCAGAGTCCGCCACGGGGCAGGAGGGGAAGCCTTGGGGCTGCTCGTGATTTTCTCTGTAAAAGAGCATTTTCTGGGCTGGGTGGGTGGAGGGCTCAGGGGCAGAGGTGGGGGGTGGGGGAGGTGGACTAAGCCAGGCCGCTTCACCCATTGGGAACCTGAGGTGCAGGGCTCAGCACCCACAGCTTTTCAAATCCTGTTCAAGTGTGA
The DNA here is from genome assembly GCF_054177405.1 of Leptonychotes weddellii. NCBI lineage: Eukaryota > Metazoa > Chordata > Mammalia > Carnivora > Phocidae > Leptonychotes > Leptonychotes weddellii. The sequence goes on along the minus strand of NC_138382.1, from coordinate 69,177,962 downwards.
GAGGTTTGGGGACACCAAACCAATCTTCGATATTTCTAAAATACAGAAAGGGAAACTGCAAAAAACTGAAAATACAAATGTTATAATTAATGCATTCAGACTTAATTATTAAATTTAGAAATCAAAACAATGTTATTACACTTGAAATCAGTTTGTAGGCTTGCTTTCCTCATTTTGCAAGAATTCTCTGGTATGCCCATGGCTCTCTAGAAATCACAGTCCGACGGGTAGTCCAACAATTTACCAAGCAAAATGTTAAAAATCCCTTCAAGGTTTTAACAGCAAAAAATATATATTTAATGTGGGAGTGCGGATATATTTTGTTCTAATACGTTGAAACGACTGGGGCAAGGCCTCCAGAGTCCAGACTTAGGCTTGGATTTGGGCTGTGCCTGGAAGGGGTGAATCTGAGTGGGAGCAGGGCCACCTGGTGTTAGGGAGGACTTGCACGTGCCAGGCGCCGAGTCCTGCACCTCGCACGCCTGATGTCACGCAATCCTCATCAACATTTATCGTATGCACAGCTGGTATTGTCTCAGGTAGGAGTTTTGGGTGCTCTGGTCAGTCGGTGAAGGGAAAAGTGCCCTGAGTCATGACGCCCCCTTGGGAATCTCTTAGGTAGGCCCCGTGCTGGGTAAGGACATCCCAGTAAGTGCTAAGCAGTTGGTATTCTGACACTGTTGGAAGAGAGAGTCATTTCTGCTGTCCAAGTCCAAATGCATAGCCAGCTTGTTAAAAAAGACATATCCCGAAATACTAGAATCATCCTGTGTGTGGCAAAGTGCTCATCCAACAGGAGGCACACAGGGCCGGAGACCTATGGATTCACGTCTCCCCACACCCCACCATGAGCGAGTGGACGGAAGGTGCCAAAGCACCAATGCAGCTGGTACTCCTATTCTTCTTGCTTCCCCACTTCTGTTTTTCAAGCACCCACAGTTGAATTTGTGTTCACTACACATGTTCATGACGCCTAGCCACCGTACACAGGCAGCTCAGGGAAGCAATATGCCAAGGCCAAGGTCACTCAGTTGGCCTGGGCCCCATAGCCTTTACTCTGACCACTGCTCCCTTCCGCGCCTGCTCTCTAGCTGTGTGTGGACAATGGGCTGAAGGGGACAGGCCTGGCAGTTGGGACCTCTGTCCTCCAGATGGCAGATGCCGAGGGCTGAATTAAGGCTTTGGCAGTGGGGTCAGCCAGGAGGGGTGTTGGGATGTTAAGAATCTGCAGAACGCACTAGCAGACTAGAACTTAGTCCTCCCAGGAATCTTGCAAAGTTACTGTCAGCATCCCTATTTCACAGATGAGGGTCTTGAGGCTCAGAAAGGTGACGTCGTCTGCCCAAGCTCATCCAGCCAGTGAGTGGGCACAGGGGCAGACCCAAGCCCATCTCCAGACCTGCAGCCCTCAGCCACTACATGCTTCCATTAAAAACCTCTCTGTCACCGCCATGCCTCTAGTCCTCACTGTCTGAAGGATGGCATTCAAGGCTCTCTCCGCCCCGCATTGGGTCCCTGTGCCTTGAATGCCCAGCCAAGATATACTCCTACATACTTGTCAAAGCCCAGTCTGTCCATCCCTGCTGGAGGGAGACCGCCCCCCTTGACTCTTCCTCCACCCCCAACACAAGACCCCGTCTCAGGTGCTCCCTCCTGGGGACCCTTTGTCCCTGCATCTCTCTGTGCTTTGTTCCTTTCCTTCCATTAGCAAAATCCACCTCTCATCCTTCAAGGCCTGGCCAAACACTACCTTTTCCAGGATGGCATCTCAACCGCACTTGGGCCACACTCAGGCTCTTCTCTCCGTCCCCCTAGCACACTGTGCTTCCGGCTCCTGATGTCAGCAAAGCAGGGGCACTCCCAGTGTTTTGGGGCAAGAATCTCATATGTGGTATTTCAAGTCAAACATTAACATAAACATCATAGGAATAGAGAATTATACTGGACTTCTTTCCATATACTTATTTTTTGGGTTGATGTTCATTTCGGAACTATATTTTGTGGGGTAGGAGGTTCGCTAGTCTCTTGTACATTTCGACTCCCTATACGCTCCACGCTTCTGTCCAGAGAGCACCCATTCCAGATCCTGTGACTGTGTATGCGTCTGCTTCCCCTGGCCCCCACGCTGGTTCGGAGGGGCAGATGCAGAGTCTGGTCCCCCAGGAAGACCCTGGTGAAGACCTGTGTCTGGGGGGAGGCTTAGGGGTGCTGGGCTCTAGGTGAAGATGAGGAACAAGGCCAAGGGCTGGATAGAGAGATGGGGGACCTGCAGGCCCCTGGCCCAGTCTTGGAATCCTCATCAGAAGCAGGTGGGAGGATGCCTGAGGACAGTTTGACACCAGCTCCTCCCTTTGGGGCATGGAGTTAAGGAGCCCCCCCTTCAAATATTCCCCCAGCATGTAAATAATCACAACTGTGATCCCTGCGGTACTTGAAGCTCCTTGTGGGCCAGGCCCTGCTTTTGCCGTATCCCCTGGTCATCTCAGTACCTCTCACCACAGCCCCGTAAGGAGGGTCCTATTCTCCCCCCCGCGCCCCGCCCCCCGCCCCCCGCCCTGACTTCTCAGGGGGAGGAAACCGACGTTCCGAGAAGTTGAGAGACTAGCTCTAGATCACACAGACTGGCACCTGGCAGAGCTGGGGGCTGGCGGGTCTGGCTCCAAAACCCTGCCAGGAAACCTGCCTCTCTCTCTCCAGGAGGTCGAGCACAACGGGGAGCCTACGGCCGTGAGTTCCAGAGTTTGGGCTGAGGAAGGGACATGAAGCTCCTGCCCCCCTGGGCTCTGGCCTTGCAGTCACTTCTATTCAAGGAGACAAAACAAACAAACCCTGAGGCTGGCCAGCCCGGGGTTGACTCCAGCCCCGGAACGGGAAGCTGTGTCCTTTGGATGCCTCCAGGAGGCTGCCGTGGGGGGGTGAGGACTTATTGTTACCAGAATCTGATGGCACACCGCTGCAAGGGGAATTTCCAGGGCTCTTGGAATTGGGGTGAGGGCAGAGGGAGCAATGGGCAATTCTGGCAGGTCAGGGAGAGGCAGTAAGTAAGCCCGGCAGGCTGGTTTTCCTACAAGACCTTGACCCGGGACTGATTCCGCCCTCTGTGGGCAAAATCCTGTTGGCGGGTTCAAATGTCCTCCTCTGGGGAGAAGGTCTACAGCTTTGCCCAGGTTCTCAGAGAGGTTCAGGACTCAGAAAAGGCCGCAGCCTACCTCAGTTCCGAGCATGGCCTCTGGTGTCAGAGAGGCCTGGGTTCGAAACCCAATTCCTCCCTTTCCTAGCTGCACCCGTCAGTGAGCCTCAGTTTCCCCAGCGGCCAAGCAGAGGTGGGGAGTCCCTGGCACAGCAGAAGCTTTCTAGGCTCATTTCCCTTGCTATCCTTTCTGCTTGAAGCAGATGCCCAAGTCTGCTGTGATCTGTGCAGGCATTTTCTTTGGCAGTTACAAGTGTGATATTATCCCTCCACAGAGCCTTCATTACGGCGCTGCAAACAATACCACAGATAAGGCAGGGATGGCCCTGCGTGCCAGCCTCCAGGTGATTATCACATTTGGGCAAATTGCCTTTTGTGTCACAGAAAGATGACGGTGGGAGGGCCTGTGCGGGAGACTCGCCTGGCCGTTTTTGCCAAAACCACGAGGGAAGCATTGTGGGGAGGCAGCCCTGGGTTTGCTGGGGAAGGAGGCCTGGCTGGCGGTGGGAGCCGGTCCCACCCCAAGCCACCACTGGCGGGCCTCAGGCTGCTCGCCTGTGGGGTGAAGGCCTCAGAATTCGGGGAGTCTTGGTTTGTCGGTGGCATTGCAAGTCTTGTTCTTTGGCCAGTTTTGGAGCAAAAATGTGGGCAGAGAACCATCTAGAGAAAGAGAACCACCACTGCACTCTTACAAGGAGGGTCCCCTGGTGCTTTCTTTCTCTCACTAGTAAACTCCAGAACCTGCTCAAAGGCCATCTTTAGCTTCCAGTTTGCTACACCCCGGGGTCCAAGTTCTGGGTCTGCCGCTTATTACTCGTGTAACTTTGGGCAACGCATTTCACCTCACCTCAGTTTCATCATCTGTGAAGTGGGAATAATGAAGACAGCCGTTTCCCAGGGTTACCGTGAGGATGAGATGTAATGAAATAAAGTAAAATAAACCATGCAACATGCTCAGGCCAGGGTCTGGAACATAGTAAGCACTCAGTAAATGCTGGTTGTTTTTATTATCCTGCGTTTTACTCTGAAATAAAATAGCGTCCCTTTGTATGGCAATTGGTCCATTCCTTGACGATTTTAGTGGCGGCACCAGGTTTATTGTAAGAATACACCCTGTATGATTTACTCAGTTACCTCCTGTTGGGCATTCGGGATGTTTCCAGATTAGTTCCCTAACCTCAGACCAAGTGGTCTTTCATTTCTAGGTGTTCACTATGCAACTTTCCTAAAGTTGGGCGGGAAGCAGATCGGTGATGTTTGGAAGCTCCAGGCCCCTGCCTCTTTGGATGGAATGACCTTGGAGCTGGCCCGGCAAAGTGGAAAGAAGAGGAAAAACCTCTGGAGGCAGATGAGCCTGAGTGTGAATCCCAGTTCCTGCCGTTTCCTGGGGGAGATTCTTTAGTCTTGGTTCTGAGTCTCGATTTCCTCGTTTGTCAACCAGGGATCACAGGAATACTCCCCGCCCTCTTAGTTGGGTGTCCGGTGCCTGGGAAATGCTCAGTCAAGGTCAGCTCTCACCATGGTGAGAGGGGGGAAGCCAGCCATCACCTCCCAAAGCCTCCGAATCACACGGGCCGGGTCTCTTTCTGGACCCCGACTCATATTCCTTCCCCCCGTTGTCCATTTCACTGAGCATACATTCAAATGAGGCTGGTGATCTTGATTTTAAATTCTGTCTGGAACCCACAGGTTCAAACGCGAAGGGGCCCTCTCTGCAAATAATCACTGGTATGTGATATTTTTAAGAAGCCCAAGCCATTGTTTCTGATTGAAGGAAAGTTGGTGCTATTTTGAAGAGCAGCACGATTAAGCGGTGGCGTTATCTCTTTTAACCATTGGGAATTATACGCTGTTTGAAAGATTTGTGAGCTCTAGGACATTTGCCAGATGTGCTTGATTCGACATTTCAGACAACAAAGGGGATAATGTTGGCGGGAATCTTGACGGCATTTCTGATGATCAGGATATTCTTTGAGGATGGTACTGAGACCTTTCGGGGAAGAATTTCAGCTTTTACATAAACTAATTTGGGATGCTCACTCTCGGTCTTCCACAAAGCAAATTTAGTTCATTGTTAGTTGTATATGTTAAAATGGTTACGAGGGTTTTTTCCTTTGAATATTAATAATGTGCCTTTCATCTGAGACACTCGCATGGGGTGTCATTAATTGCAGGGAGGGAGTAAGGATTAGTGGTGCAGTTATTTTGCAAATGATTCCTACCAGTAACGTTGAGGCAAGCGACGGCTACATGAAGAGACACACGTACAAACTGCTAACACGGCTCTGGCTTATCCCTCCTGAGCAGAATGAGAGGGACGGGTAGGAGGCTAAGGGTTAATCTCCCAATTTCCCACCATATTAAAGGTAATTATCCCTAATATCTTCGAAAGCGTCCTTATTGGCCCACAGTACGTAAAGGACCCTTTATCAAATAAGGTAGCATCTCATTTTGGGGACTGTGGTGTTTTTGTCTTAAGATTCTAAAATGGGCCTTTTCGTCCATTTGGGAATATCACTGAGCTCCCACGGGGGGTAGGACCTGCGCTCCATGGAGGAACAGCCAGGAATGAGGCATGGCTCTGTGGAGGATGGGAAATGGCTGAGTAAGGAATAAACGAGGACACAAAGCTGAAAAGAACAGAATTGGGGCAAGAGTTGGGATCATCTCTGACTCTGTCACCAGCTGTGTGACCAGAGGCAAGGTATTAACCTATCTGAGACCAGGTGTCCTCATTGCCAACCGAGGGATGCACTTGGGATGGCAGGGAAGAGCCGAGGAGATAAGCAGGTACGGTGCTCAGCAAGGGCCTGGCAAGGATCCTCCACAATGACCATGCCTTTCCCTGCTTCCCTTCCCTGAGCCGTGGATGCCCCAGGCCATTCTTCTGTGGCCTCCTGTTATGGCGCCGAGCACAGAGAGGTGGGGAGGACTATGATAGGTGGAAAGGAGGGGGATGGGCATCCTGGGCTGGGGAAGCATGGGAGATGAGAACAGAGGTGTGTTTATTAATGGAAGCAGCTGGTCTGGTTGAGCCAGAACATGGGGTGGTAGATGAACCGAGGGGCCTCTAAACACCATCATCAAGAGCCCGCAGAGCCCAGCATTTCAGTAGCATTTAATTTCCCATGCAGAACCCCTGAGGAGGCCGACAGCATGGCATATCCAGTTTCATTTCTCCCCAGAGCCTCCTTGTCGCTCGAGCACCCAGAGAAATCTCAGCTAATCCCAGGGTCTCCCTCTTTTCAACCTCCTCCAGCCTGAGTGAGTAATCATCATGCTAACAGTCCCGGTTGCCCATCACTGGACACGGACTGGCCTTGGGCCAGGTGTCCTGAATACTTAATCTCATTTTTCCTAACCACAACTCCTCCAGATTAAGTTAACCAGAATGCCCATTTTACAAATGAGGAAACGGAGACTCCAAAAAGAGACAAGAAGTAAGCTAGCCATGGTCACACAGCTGGCCAGTGGTGGATCCAGGGACCAGGGGCCAGCCAGAGGTGTGGATTGCAGATCCTGGGCTTTTAACCACCACACCAGGCTGTCTCTCTGACCCCTCCCAGCCTCCTATGGGAGGCAAGTCCTAACTCCGTCTCTGTTTTGCTTTGTGTCTGCTGTATTGATTGGAATATTGCCTGCATCGACTTGCTGCCTTGGGTGGTTTTATGGTCCCAACAGAGGCAGCCGCAGATTGCAGGAGAATGACCATGGGCCTTGCAGTAAGATGGTAGTGGGTTTGAATCCAGCCTCACCTTCACTAGTCTGTCATTCATTACTCATGCCCTAGTTCCCTGATTTCAGGCCTCACCCTTTCCCAGCTCACTGGGTGCGTGGGAATGTCCCAGGGGATGCACTGCTCACGAGTGCAGAAGCGTTAAGGTGGGCATCAGAAATGACTGACACCACTGGGGCTCGGACAGCAGGGAGAGGTGGGGACCTGGGCTGTCCGTGCCCCACGGAGGCGACCACACGCAAGCAATTTCAAGCATGGGGCCAGCCAAACAAAAACGACACAGACCAGATTTGGCCAGAGGGTCACAGGTTTGAGACCCTTAACGCTGAAGTTTTTAAGCTTTTCAAAGCTTACGCAGCTTTGAAAACTTAGAGGTGCGGAGAAGCACAATGGATTGTTTTTATTATTTGAAATAGTAAGTTGTCTATTAGGTGCCAGGGACTGAATTTTATAAAATTTGTTGAAGAAGAGGAGAGGCTTGTAGGTAGGTCCTCTGCCTGCCTGCTTTTCTTCCAGAAACATTTAATAAGCTCCATGCCTGGGGACCTGTGTGGGGTACAGGGGATCCAGTGATGAGTCAGACATAGTCCCATGGTCCCTGCCCTCAAGAAGCTGCTATTCTAGTGGGGGAGTAAGGCAAATAAAGATACTTGTACAGTTATGGGCTCAGTGCTGTTAGGGAGGCTCGTGGGGGCACAGAGGAGGGACATCTAAACCAACGGTGCAGGAGAGGGAGGGGTTGGGAAGAGGTTGGTCAGGGAAGGCTGCCTAAGACAATGATCTATCAATGGTAGGATGCTGGGTCCCAATCCTTACAGGGGGTGTGAAATCCACTTAGTGCATAGTAACCAGAATTTTTTAAAAAATAGAGAATATCCTCGTACATCTTATGTACAAAGAATACCACAAATGTGTGTGTGTTTGTGTGTGTGCTGGGTTGCTTACTTCAGGTCAGGGTCCAAAGGTTTGAGAGCCACGGTCTGAGAGGATTCTTGCCGGCCCGGATCCCCAAAGCCTGGCACACTGTTGGCACTCAGAAGCTTTTTGATGAGTGGAAGGCTGGATTTAAATTCTCACCACCATCCAGCAAGCAGGTACCATCCTCCCCAGGTAAGAAAGGCATTGTCAAAGCTCAAGTCTAGCAAACCCGGGTTTGTCGAGCGTGCTTGGCACTCAGCCATCGGCAGTTCAGCAGGCTAAGGTTTTCCAGTCAGGCCTAAAGCAAGCTTCTCTGCCTGGGGACTGAAGCCAGGGCGAGGCGGGGGGAGGAGCCGGGGCCGTCCGGAGAGGCCCGAAGGTGAACCAAAGGCGACCCTTCTGCGGGTGCCCCAGCCCATGACCTCCTATAAAAAGAGTGTCCCCGGCTCTGACCCACCCAGGTGGCATGTACTTGATAATAGCAGTAGCTCAGGCCACTCTGTTTATCCTGGGATGGCCTCAGACACCACCATGGGCCTGCATCACCAGCAGCCCTGCATCTTCAGGACGCCAACAGGAAGCACTGTTTATGGGGGCAGACCAGAATGCAGGGGAGAAAGGGCCCCAGAGAAAACAGGAGATGGACAGAAGTCCGAATCGGTCCCTGGCAGGGTGAGGTGAGTCAAAGGTAATGACTAGGTGGCCACAAACAGAGACTCCTTTTAGTGGTTTTCAGGACACTCCAAACTCCAGCTGTCCTATAATATCAGGACCAAAATACCCCTTGGCTACCTTTCTCCTCCATCGTAGACTCTTAAGGTTGGAAGGACCCTAGAAATTATCCAGCCTGACTCCTTCATTTTACAGATGAAGAGCAAGGGGCCCAGAGAGGGAAGGCGCTGGCCCAGGGTCAGCCAGCAGGCAGCCCGAGAGCTGGGCCAGGACCTGGAACCTGGGTCTCTGGCACACAACACTCGGGCCTGAGGCCCTTCGGGTGCCCTCTCCTGCCATTTCGCCATCTTTCCTATCTAGTCTCACCCCCTTTGGCCCCTTCTCTATATGCAGCCAGAGAAATCCCTAAATGATGATTCAGTTACTACTCTACCTGCCCGAAACCTTCCCTTGTTCTGCCGCTGCCCTTGGGTGGAAACCTATTGCCCGCCCCCTTCCCACCCCTTGCGTTTCCTCTCTTGCTCTTCTTGCCCTGACATATTGTTGTCTCCTGCTCCCAAACTACTTGTAGCCCCATAAATGTGCAGTGTTCTCCCCCATCTTATCCTTAGTACATGCTGCTCCCTCTGCCTTTCACTCTTCCCGACCCTGCTGCACTTGTCTGCTCTTCTTTAGGCTTCCCGTTAGATCTTGCTCTTTCCAGGACACCTCCCTGGCCCGCTGACCCTGACCTCCAGGTTAGGTATCCCTACTACATTCCCTTGTAGCAACTCGGATCTACCGTCAGTTTCTCCTGCTCCCTGAGAGAAGACTCTGTGATGCTACCAAACCCAAAATCAGATCCACAGCAACTAGTCAATAAATGTTTGTTGACCAAATGGTCATCAGTGTCCGTCCTTCTCCGAACCTCCTAAGAATGGCCTTCCATTCTCATGATGCATTTTTCAAAGGCTATTTTTTTAGAGCAGTTTTAGGCTCACGACAAAATTGAGAGGAAGGTACAGAGATTTTCGGTATGCCCACTACACCCACGCCTGCGTGGCCTCCCCATTATCAACCCTCTCCACCTGAGTGGTACATTTGCTGAAGCTACACCTCATAGTCATCCAAAGTTTACAGGTGGGTTCACTCTGGTGTAGTACATTCAACGGGTCCGGATGAACGTATAATAACATGGAGCAGGTGACCATGTATCATACAGAGTATCTTCATTGCTCTAAAAATCCCCAGTGCTCTATCTGTTCATCCCATCATACATTTTCAAATTTTTTTTTTTTTTAACCAAGCACGGCTTTTGCCCAGAGGATTCTGGGAGCCACAATTTCTGATTCCCCAGCCACGCCTTGACTTTTTTTTTTCATGCCTCTGTGTCTTTGCACGTACTGTTCCTCTACCTGGAATGCCCTTCCCCAACATGCCTGCTAACGAAATCCCTGCTCATTCTTTAAGACCCGTCACTTCCGGTCCCTTTTTCCTGACTGACACCCTGCATCTCAGCCAGATGATGAGTTCCCCTGCTCAATCGCCCTTCATCCCCCAGGAACTCCCCCCTTGGAGGGAGTGAGGGCATCTTTGTCTTCGTATGAAGGATACTTGCAACCAGTTACACAGAAAGGCACACACACATGTTATCTTTGCAGGACAGAAGAGTGTGTGTGGATGCTGACCAATAACCAAAGGGCAGGGGCACCGTGCCAGTGATGAGGCTACTCTCAGCTCCAAACCTGCCCTTCTCTTCTCACTTTGCAGTCGGGACCGGGACCACACGACTGACATCTCTGCTCTGCCGATTGACCCCTAGTTAGATGCTGTAAGGCATGCACGCGGAGGCAGAGGGGACACGTTCTCTTCTGGGTGGCTTGGTGCTCCTGTCAGTGTCATGTCAGCAAAAGGCCGATTCACTTCCAGTTTCCAGTTTTCCCCCAGCTCCTAGCATCAGCTTTATAGGCTCTCTCTCCAGAGGCCCCACTGGGCAGTGGGCCCTGCTCAGAGGTCTGGGTCGCCCCTTCTGGGGGTCCCCCTCTCGACCCTCTAGGTTCCAATATCCCAGCCTCAGACTTTCCCCTCCAGAAAAGGGGGGCATCGCTGCTCCCTGCAGTAACTTTCTCTGCTCCCTCAGTGCCCTCCTTTTGCTTTTTCAGTTCTCCAGTATCTCCTGATATTAAATTCTCTCTGTTTTCCTGACTGGGCTCTGCCTGATACAGAGACAGGGTTCCTGCTCACATGGATCTTACAGTCTAGGGGGAGAGACAGACAGATGTTCAGCAACTACTCACACAAATGAGGATTTAATTACAGTTCACATAAGTGCTGGGAAGGAAAAGCACAAAGTATATTAGCATGTGAATGGCCCTGGGAAGCCCTTCAATAGATGAAACTGTTTAGCATTGTTTAACTCAGCATCTCTTCAGTTTCCTTGATCAAGAAACTTCGTAGTGAGCCTATTAATGCCCAGAAGAATTAGTGTTCCACACAGTCTACTCTGTTAATGGAAAACCGGAAGTCGTTAAAGAAACTGCCAGGGGACTGGGAGTGTGAGCATTTGCCATGTTCCTCCAGGAGCACCAGTGGCTCAGGGCCCTCTGAGCTCTCAGCTCCAGCATTCAGCCACATCAGCTGACAATCCCCTTTGCTCTTATTCCAGCCCTACAAAGGCAACTTTCTGATCACCACTGACTCACCGAGTAAATGTCCCTGTAGGGAGAGGAGGCTCTCATCAGCCGGTCCGGGCCTCCTGGTCTCCCTGGCAGTTTCTTTCTCATTTTAGAGCAGAGTTTCTTGACCCGGGTCTTTGGAAGAACCCTCTTAAGACTATATGCAAAATGTGCGTGCGTGTGTGTGTGCGTGTGTGTGAACATGTATGTTTGTGTGTGTGCACATGTGGCCATTTTTCTAGGAAGAGGGTGCATAGTTCTTGTTATTCCTTGTGGGACTGTGACTCTAGGAAAGAGAAAGGTTAGGAATCACCATGCTAAAGGAAAATGTTCTTGTTCTAATGTGTACATGGGCCTCCTGTGAGTTTGGTTACTGTGAGTCTCAGTCTGATCAGCTTGCATTCACTTACCGACAGAAGTTCTGGATCCTCCAAGGTACTCCCCCTGGCTGAGGGGCCAGCCAGCATTCTTGGACCACATGCTATCACGCACCTTCTCGACCTTTTTCCCTGTGATCAACTCCCAATTATTCTCTGGGTCTCATTTTAGCTGTCATTTCCTCCTTGAAACCCTCTGACTTTCCAATTCTGGATGAGGTACCCCTTCTTTGTGCTCCCACAGCATCACTCCCTCCTCCCTGGGACTCCCCACCATTACCTCCCCGCCACCCCCATCGTGGGCCGTGTTTTCCCCTTTCGTTGTGCTTTTCCGACGACGCAATCAACCCTTTCTGGTACTTGTCTGCTATCTGTCGAAGCACAGGGGTTTTGTGTCTAGCTTTGCCCAGCTTTGCTGCCCACACCAAGCACAGCATCTAGCACACAGTCAGTGTTCATTAAATACCAGTCAAAGGAAAGCATGCGGAAATCTGTAGTTTAATCCTTTTAGTGCTACCCTCCTGTGCTCTCGCAGGTAACCACTACTGTCCTTGGCTTCACTCCATGACTACGCAGAGACTCATCAGCCGTGAGAACTCCCGACTGTGAACCGTTCAGATCATAATTTTTGTCTTTTGTCAGCAAAAGTTTCTTTCTCACCAACATATGCGCACGGCTACGTGTGGGCGAGAGAAGAGAAAACGCGCGGCCCGGCGTGTCAGGATGGACATACCTGCATTTCTCAGAAAGCGGTTCCTATCGTCCTTGACTATCCTCGTGGCCGGGTTATAGAAGCCATCTCCACAGTCATAACAGCCCTGAGGGATTTTTCTAGGTGGGTCCATGTCGGTGAGTTGAGAGATACCTTGAAAGGGTACAATGGATAATTAACTGGCCACCAAGGCCAAACCGAAACCCAGTCCCCCTCAAGTCCACGTTTGTCCGGTTGCCCATGTGACGAAACGTTCCCTCTTCAGAGCGTGGAGCAAAAGCAATGGGAGCAGTGCCCCAGAGCAGCTTCCTGAAAATGGCTCTGGGAGCAGGGGCTTGGGGACTAGACCCCCAACTTGTTCCCTTGACCCCATCCTCCATTTCTGGGGACACCATGACGAGGGCGTAGGTTCTGGAGGCAAAGAGACCCTGAGGATGCATCACAGTCGGCCGTGTGGACAGAAAGGCGTGTCTAGAGGACGGATGGCATGCAAGGGGTGGGCAGAGCCCAGACGTGAGCCATCAGGCCTCACCCAGGAAACCTGGTGGGGCGAGGCGTGTGTAAGGAGAAGAGCAGGAAGAAATGGGTCAGGAGGGCAGGGATCAACCTTGACTCTTACCAGAATTACCACAATGGCTGCCATTTAGTGAGTGCTTATCCAGTGCCTGGAAATTCATTAAATGCTTGACTCCTACTACTTCACTTAATTCTCACAGCAACCCTGGGGCCCCATTTACAGAGGAGAAAACTGAGGCTCAGAGAGGTCAAGTAACTGGCCCCAGACTCTCCAGCTAGGAAGCAGCGAGGCACGCAGCCGCGAAACTTGTGCGTTAGGCTGCTGACACTGGAACCACCAGGGGCTCAAGAGGGTTTGGTGCACTTTGTAGGTCACACTGCTCTGTGTGTTGTATATCTTGGAATGCTGAGGCCTGAGTAATGGGTACAAGTTTGGAATAAATAACTTCTCGGGTTCGTTCTGACTTGCGTTTCCTGTAATTCCCTGTTCTCTGGACTGAGGCCTGGCTGCCCACCAAGCATAGCACCCTGTTCCCGGTGCAGGGTCCGGTCCTGCACCCAGGCGCTCTTCTGCACGTGTGCACACTGTTGGCTCACAGTTACTGGGCTCTCGCTCCATGCCAAGCGCTTCCCGGTCAGTCTCTCCCCGGAGCCTCATGCTGCTGGGGAAGGGGCTGCTTGAGCTTCTCCCTGCCCCTGAGGCCGAGAAGCAGCTGTTGCAGGGCCCTGCCGAGTGCCTGGGGACCTGGGAAGGCAGCGGGTACTTGGGATGAAGTTGCCGTGTTAGGAGTCGCCAGAGGAGAAGGAAGGATGTGGGGAGGGTCACCGCACTGCCTGTGAGCCTGGCAGAGCCCTGCCTTTGACAAGACCAGCCGCTGTGTGACAGCTGAAGGCCTGAGGCCTGGGGCTCTCTCTTCGCCTACAGGCTTCCGTTGGGGTGAGGAGCCCATGACAGAGTCCAGGCCCTGTCATAACTAACCCAGGAGGAGCCACGGACAAAGTTCTCAAGGGGGATCTAGACTGGCAGCTCCTTGAAGGCAGAGACTGTCCCCTGGGGACCAGCCAGTGTCTGACACAGAGTAGGTGCTCACGAAATCTAATGTTATGGCCTTACCCCCCATGCCCCATCTCCCCCTGCTGTGATGTCAGTATTATCCTCCCTGGGTAACTCTTTACTGAGCGCCTACTAAGTGCCAAGCAATGTGCCAGGCACTGGGGACACAGGGGTGATGAAGACAGAGCCCCCGCCCTCACGGAGCTCAGGTGGCATGGGAAGAGAGACGCTGTGCACTCATGACAGAGCTCTGGGAACCAGCCCTGGCTGCTCTGTGGTATGCCACAGGGAGACCTCGCCTCGTGTGGGAATTCAGGAAAGGGGCTCCAGACCAAGGGACGTTACACTGAGATCTGAAGGCTGGGAAGGAGTTATTTGGGTGATGAGAGAGGGTAGAGCCTCCCAGCAGAGGGAACAGCAGGAAAGAGCATGGCCTTTTCAAGGAATAAAGATAGAGCCAGCACGGCGAGGGAGGAGAGAAAATCCAAGAGGGGAAGGTGGTGTGGGCTGAGGCTGGGCACTGGGGCAGGGGCCAGAGAATGCAAGTCATTTTAAGAGTCTGGAACCTTCTCATGAGGGTAGCAAGGAGGGACTCAAGAGTATGTGGCAGGGGTGGGGATGGCAGAGAGTGGCAATCAGAGTCATGTTCTTCAAAGATGAAAGTGACTGCTCCCAGAGTGAGTCAAACCTAGATCTCAGGAGACTAGGTAGTGGAGGGGAAAGTATGGAGGTCTGGGACAGGGCAGCACCAGAGTGGATGAAGGAAACCCCGTGTGGTGCATGGGGTGCTCAGTCAACGGTGATTTAATGAACGCATGAAGGAATGTATTTAAGAGGTAGAATCCACAGGACCAGGTGGTTGCTTGTGCACGGGGAAAGAAGAAGGCAGGACTCGGCCCATCCAGGTGGATGGGGTGACAGTCTCTGAGGGAGCAATCCCCGGGAGAGAAGGAGCTGGTGGGGAAGGGAATGAGTTCCGTGCAGACAAGGTAAAGGGTCCCAAATACAGGTGTTGAGGGAGCTGGCTGCAGGAACCTGGGGCTCGGGAATTTTGATCCTTGTTTGGAAGCTGATGGTATAAACGAAGTCTTAGAGGTGAATCGGCTTGTTTAGGGAGAGGGTACAGAATGTTATGGAAGAGGGCTTAAGGCCAGAGAGCCCTGGGAACCCCCAAATTAATAACTGGGGAGGGGGGAGGAAGAGCTGACAAAGGAGACAAAGGGAGAGAAGGTTCACCTGGTCAACTATCTGATTCAAGGTGACACAGCCAGGGTTTGAGCTCAGGTCTGCCTGACTCCAACCTGGGTGCTTTCTGGAGCTTTCTGCCCTTATGGAGGCTGACTTGCCCAGGCTCATCCCGCTATTGAGAGAGAATTTAGGACTCAAACCCAGAACCTTCCAGTTCCAGGCTCTGTCAACTCCACCATAACATGTCATAAGTTAGGATTGATTCTGATAGTTTGCACAGTCATCTTCCCATTTGTCATTTTGGATGTATTGTCTCGGCTGGGCCAATTCCTATGCTCTTGATTGAGGCGCAGCTGACCGCACGCAAGCCCTGGAAACACCCGTGAGCCCCTTCAGTGGCTGCTCTCTGAATCCAGAGTCTAGGCCCACTTGTCACTGTCGGTGACGGAACACCATTTCTGATGATACAGGGGACACGGAGAGGAAGACCTGGGCCCCCCAGGGAGCTCTACCACTGGGAAGCCGGTCTGGAGTCCTTAGCCTCGGTTCCCTCCTCTACAACATGGGACCAGAAAGGCAGGCGTGACGGGGTCATCTGGAGATTCTGTGAGACAGGCATCACACGGAACCTCAGCCTGAGCCTGGTACACAGGGCACATGCTCCTTCCGGGCGGCTCAGTTTCCACAGCTCAGATGGGCTGAGCACCCGCTGCGCTCCAGACCCTGCTGGAAACGCTTTCCGTGCATGATCTTACTTACAACAGACTTGCGAGGTGGATGATGCTATCGTCCCCTTTTGCAGGAGGGAAACCGAGGCACCGAGCGGTGCATGCCCTGCCTGTGGTCCCCCCGCGGGTACGGCGGAGATCTGCGGGTGACCTCAAATGGGCCTCAAGCGGCCCCTTACGTAAGGCTGCCTTTCGTTTCCCTCTCGGTCTGGGTGTGAAGGGAAGGGAGGGTGCCCGGTACCTGCAGGCTTCAAGCCATGGCAGATCTCGGTGTAAAACCTGCGATCGCAGCTGTCGCAGTAATGCCAGTGCTGGGCGTCGAACTGCAGCCCGTCCGAGAAGGTGTACGTGCCCTGGAAGACAAGGAGCATGCGCGCCGGTGGAGGAAGCCCTTCTGCCGAGAAGGACGGGTGTCACGGCGAGACGTGGCTTCCTCACCTGCTCGTTGCCACAGAGGAGCAGTGAGAGCTCTCCCAGTTATGGGGGGGGGGGCCGTGGCGGTTAGAAGGAACAGCTAGAGGGCTGGGCTCTGTGACTGGCACTCAAAATGTGGCCACTCTCCGCACGACGCGGGGCAGATGACCCCGCCCTCGGTTTCCTCGTTTGTAAAACTGCCCCCTAACGGTATATATTTAACGGGGTTGATTCGATGAGGCCGTGCTGGCAAAGCGTGTAGCACAGTGCCCGGCGTGGAGTAAGCATTCAGTCATAGCTAAAACGGTCCACAGCCACCGGCCACAGCCCTTTGTCCACACATGTACATTCTGCTTCTGCTGCCCCAGGGCTGAAGGAATCCCCGGGACGCAGAGGTCGCATTGGCCTGGGCATCAGGAAACGTAGGTGGAAATTCCGATACTATTAATTCACCGTGTGGCCTTGGGTAAGTCACATCCCCTTCCTGAGGCTTAGATTCTCCAAGCTGTAAAACAAGGAATGCTCCTTAACCTTTTTAAGGTGGGCATTAGTGAAACCGATGAGAGCCGTAGGTCTTTCCCCAGAGAGAACCACAGTCCCAGATACACAGAAATTTTTGCATATAAAGCGGGAGGTTCTACTGACCCCCTGAAGTGTATGCATGGCCCATAAATCCCAGGGCGGATTGGACGGGTTAGATGACTTACGATAGCAGCAGAGGTGGTGGCAGAAGTACTAAGACCTAGCACTGAGTGCCTGCTGTATGCCAGGTACCGAGCACAGCACTTAGAGATACCACCTCATGTACACTCACAACCGTCCCAGGCGGTGGCTGGGGCTACTGTGGCAGGCTGAACGAAGGTCCCCCCCAAGATATCCACATCTACCTGCTGGAACCTGTAAAAATGTTGACCTCATATGGCAAAAGGTACTTTGCAGATGTGATTAAGTGAAGGATCTTGAAATGGGGAGATTTTCCTGGATTATCTGGGTGGGCCCAATATAATCACAAGGGTCCTTGTAAGAGGGAAGCAAGGGGGTCAGAGGGATAGAGGACAAGATGATGACAAAAGCAGACAGAAGGTGATGTGATGATAGAAGCAGAGGTCAGATTGATGCCTGGCCACCAGCCAAGGAATGCAGGAAACTTCTGGAAGATGGAAAAGGTAAGGAAATGGATCTCCCCCATAGCCTCTGGAAGGAACGCAGCACCACTGACTTATTTTAGACTTCTGACTTCCAGAACTGTAAGGTAATAAATTTCTATTGTTTGAAGGCACTGAGTTTATAGTCATTTGTTACAGGAGCAATATGAGGTACAACTATTGTCCCCAGTTTATAGGGGAAGTCATGGGCCCAAGGTCACCCAGTTGGTTAGTGGCACAATAGGATTCAAACTCATCATGGCCTCTCCAGGGGCCCTTCTGGATCCAGAGGAGTAGATCCCAGAGCCCTGGGAGATCGGTTGGAGGGCAGCAGGGGAATGGAAGGAGGTGGGCACCAGATGGAGAGGTCGGGGTGCTCTGCAGTGGGGGCTCTTCCTGTCCAAGTCTTTGCCCTCTGCAACCTCCCCTCCCCAGGCTGATCACCTTCACGACCAGTCCCTTTTCCCAAATGGCATCATGGCGGCTCCCGCTGGGGAAGTACAGGGTTCCTTGGCCATGAAACATGCCGTCCTTCATTTCTCCGACGTATTTCGTTTTGGTAGGGAGGATGTATTCGGCTACGCCCTCCATCCTGCAAGCACAAAGGGAAATCCGTAGACTGTGACTAGCAGCCGGGGCTGGCACAAGAGAGCAAGTGGGACCCTCACCCTCGGGGTCCTCAGGGCTTACTGTCCCAGTAATATTCTGTTCAAAAACAACATTTTGTTTTGTTTCCCTCAAAAACTCCAAAATGAGAGGGTCTGTGTTGGTGAAGGTGGGGGACGGTGCACAGAGTTTTGTTGGTTTGTTTTCCCCCTCACCTAGAGGCTGTCCTGGGGTTCACACATCCCATAACACAGCCCTTGGTAGGCCCAGAGTTGGGAGGGATGTGCCCAAAGCCACACAGTAAGCTCTGGGAAGCAGAGATCTGGGCCAGATTTCCTGGCAGCTGGTTCTGTGTCCTCCCTGTCCCCCATGACCAGCCCACCCCTGTCCTTTATACCACTTGTAGAGAATTGGGAAAAGGATGAGATTCAGACAGAGGACATAGGCCTGAATCTTTCTTCACCATTTCCTAGATGTATCGTCTTGGAGACCTTCCTAAACCTTTTTGTTTTCCTTCCTTCCTTCCTTTTTTCCCAACAAATATTTACAGAGCAGCTACTACATATCAACACCTACCGCACGTGCTGAGTTTTTGGTCTGCTGGGTACAACAAGGTCAAAGCAGTGATCAAGGCATATGCTGTCCCTGCCATCAAGGGGGCTCATGGTCTAGTGGGAGGCACAATTAAGCAATTGTAGAATATGTGGGAATTGTCATGTAGGGGGAGGCAGGCCGCTACAGGAGCCCAAGCCAAGGACAGCCAGCTTGACCAGTTGACCACTTACTTCATGTGTGAAATGGCTGAGATTAATGCCTAAGGTCAACCCAGATAATGTATAATGATTTTCCTAGTAAAGGGCCTGACATCCAGTGAGTGCTGAAGAATTATCCTTTCCTTCATTTCTTCATTCCTGTATTCCTTCTCTATCCTTCCCCCACTGGCTGGAAGTCAGCCTGAACTTCTGCAGGCTTTTGTTTGTACTTCTGTTGGATGCTCAGCAGTCTCTGCCTTGCATTGTAATTGTATTCCTCATATTCACTATTTAATCAAAGTTCTGGAGAGGAAGACCTTGGCATCCTCAGTTCTTAGAATCATGATTCTGTGCAAACAGGTGCCCTGTAAACAGCTATTATGTAAGGAATGAAGGGAACTGACCGAGGGGATGAAGGAAGATGCCACTGAGGCAAGGCCCCAAGCAGAAGAGCGCTGTCTGTGGTCAAGGCACAATTTCTGAGCCATGCAGACCTGGGGCCGCCAAACCTGAGCCAGGCCTGGCTCCACCTCTGTGTCTGTATGACCTTGGGCCAGCTCCTTCGCCTCTCTGAGCCTGAGTTTCTCATCCGTAAAATGGGGATAATGGCAACACTCCTCCCCAAAGTTGAGATAATTGGATGAAATAGTAGCTATGAAACAATAGCAGAATGCCCCAAATAGAGTAAGAGCTCAAACACGATGTTGTGTTTATTCTACTGCAAGACATGGGAGGTGACAGAATGCCTTTTCTCCTTTATGACTTTACTTGAAATCACAGATACCATTTCTGTCTCCATCAAAACCCTTCTCTGAGGTTAGACTCCGCTCCCTTTTTTTAAACTGCAAACTGGATGTCAGTGTTCAGACCTTCTACAGACATCTCCAGCTCACCCCAAATGAAATTCATCCTCTCTTCCTCCAAAGCAGCCCCTCCTCAGAGTTCTCAATTTCCACAAATGGTACAAAGCCTAGAGTTGGGCACTGTACTGGGACTGGAGGCAGTCTCTGAGTGGGACCGGGAGCCAATCAGTTGCCAAGTCCTGGCAATGAAAATTCCCAAACTTCCACATCTTTGTCTTTCCTGCAGCCCCCCTGCCTCTGCTTTGGTCCAGGGTCCTGCTGCCTTTTACTAAGACAACTATGGGCTCTGATTTGATCTCCCCATCTCTACTCTGCTTCCCTCCCTCCTTTTTCCCCTTCTCTTCCTCTCTCTTTCCTTCCCTCCCATTTTCCTTTTATTCACTCAAGGCAAAAAGCCTTCATTATAAATTAAAAGTAAGTTAAAAAGAACAAAGAGATAAAGACTCCAATCCATAGTGAGGATACAATTTCATTCATTCATTCATTCATTCATTCATTCAGCCAACATTTACTGAGTGACATACGTGCTATGAAGAGGGATACAGAAATGAAATAAATTAGATTTCCTAATGTCCAGCCCTACCAAGGAGCTATCTATCAGTGGCTCCCCCCATTCACAGAATTGTGCACAGTACTCAAATCTCTCTATGCCAGAACACAGAGCCACCCTAACAGCGCTGGCTCTTACTCTCCTCTAGACACATCCAACATTCCAGTCAAACTGAACAGCCTGCTCCTCCCCTTGTAAGTCCTCTGAACTATTGCTCATGCTGTTCCCTCTGCCTGGAAACATTTTTCACCTTGCATCTCTACCCACCTAAAACCCAACCTTCAGGGCCCATCTCAAATATTTTCTCCTCCAGAAAGCCTTCAAGGACTGCCCCAGCTGGATGTGTCCTCTGTAGGAGCTCAGCAGCAGGGTTCCATAGTAGAAAACACATGAGCTTTGGAGTCAGACCCGGGTTTTGATCCCTGATCTGCCCAATGCCAAGTAGGTGACTTTGAGCAAGTTATGCAGTTACTCTGAGCCTCACTTTTCCCATCTGCAAAATGAGGATGATATCTATCTCACAGGGTTGCTGTGAGAAGGGGAAGATTGAGGCAAAGCCACTATCTGAAATTATCTTCTCATTTCTTTGCTGATTGGCAGTACACCAGCTAGACTGTAAGCTCCATGACAGCAAGGATCTCGACATTTTTTATATTTTTATCCCCGTATCTAAAATTGGCAGATAGCAAACACAGACGTATATATGGAATGAATATATCTCAGCTCTGATGCTTATTAGATATGTGTCCTTGAGCAAGGCACTTTACTGCACTGGGTCTCCTTTTCCTGAACTGTAAAATGGGAATAAACAATCCTACATGAAGTGTTGTCCTTAAGGTTAGAAGGAATAAAGTTTGTCAAAGTGTCTGGTACAGAGTCCTTTGCAAAGGCAAAAAGTCAGCCGTCTTTTCCCAGTCACAGATATTCAAGACATAGTGAATCAGATGAGGCCCTTACCTCCCGTCTACATATTCCCCAATATATTGGCTCCCTGTGTACTCCATGGCGTCAGCCTCTAGCTTCCAGCCCTTGCGATCCTGGAGTCTCACTGCGTCCTGTCTCACTATGACAACCTAGATGGGCGGGGCCGACGCGAAGCCCCGCCCCCAGCGCCCGAGGACCTTCCAGGAACCGCGCACGCTCTGTGGCTCGCGGTTGGGCAGAGCAGTGCGCCTGCGTGGCCCGCTGCGCAGGCGCAGGCGCGAGGTGGCCCTTGGCGGTCGAAAGGGGAATTCAAGGAGACGGGGGCGACGCGTTTGCGGGAGCCTCCTCGGGTTTGGGGCTACCGCCATCATGCCGGGGATAGTGGAGCTGCCTACTCTGGAGGATCTGAAAGTGCAGGAGGTGAGGCTCGTTCGGAAGCCAGGCAAGCGGGGCATAGGGCTGCAGCTTTTCGGGCCTGGGCCCAGCCCTGCTGCGTCTCCCTGGACTGTGGGCCCCGGCTCCCCCCCACGCAGTGCCTCCCCCCACCCCCCAACACAGACACAGGTCGCTCCCGGACGCCTCCTCCTCACCTCCGGGAATCGCCTCACCTCCACCCCATCATGCAGTGGCTCTGTAGCATTGTCCTCTCCTCCCCCACTCTGACCCCCAGCGATCTGCTTGTCATTTACGTGAATAATAGTGGTACTTTTATTAAGCACCAGCCAGGGCCACTTTTTACTTTAATGTCCCTTAATATTCAGCCTTCCCCGCGAAGTGAATATACAACCCCGGGTTTTTACAGTCGAGCGAGAAAGACAGTCGCTTCCAGGTGGCCTCATCGGTGTGGTGTTGGAGTGGAGCTAGGAAGCGGAAGAAAAAGGAGATGATACTGGAGAGTGGAGTTGCTCACAGCTCTGGGAACGTGTTTGGTAATAGGACATTCATTTATTCAGGCGATATCATTGAATAATTGCCATATACACAAACACCAGAGAATAAGAGAGATGGTCCCTGCCCTCAGAGAGCTTATAATCTAATGGGGAGACAGACATAACGAGGCAGTTACAATATGGTGAAGTTTGTGCTATGAAGTGAAGACGAGACAGTATATACAAATTATAGCAAATATGACCAAGCCTTGTCTAGATGTCAGGCAGGATGCTAATTAATTACTTCACATCCATTAATTCATCAAATCCTGCCAGCAGCACCATGAAGTAGGATATTATTGGTCTCTTCATGTGAAAGGTGAGAAAACAGGCCTGGGGAGTAGAAGTCATTTGCCTAGGGTCATATAGCTAGTAAGTGGTGGAGCTGGACTGTGAATCCAGGTCTGAGTTTAAAACCCATGCTTTTAAACTCTTGTATTATGGTATGGGCAAAAGCTGAAAAGAGTGAGAAGGCTTAGCAGAACGTTTTGTGTCTGGGAGACAAGTAAGTGCTGTTTGATGTGACTCTAGGGTTGGTGGGAAGCTCAGCTGTTGCTGAGCCTGGAGAGATGGGTACCTCGGACTGGTAGGACTGGGAAGCAGCTTCTACAAGGCCAGACTTATTTTATAAGTGAGGTGATGGGGAGAGGTGGAAGGTTTTAAGGCACAAGAGTGTCATGGCAGGAGTGGGTAGTAGAAAGTCTAGGCTACATAAAAGGAGAAGGAGGGCAACACTAAAAATTATGTGCCAGAAGTTATATCCCAGAAGTTAGGAAGTTAAGTTACTTTCATGACTTCACTTACTCCTAGATGCCTGTGAGAATGGCAACTATTATTTTCCTCAGATGAAGAACTTTTTGCTATGTTCAGGGACTTTATAGTAAGTGACATTTATAAAGTGGGGGCCTCCAATATTCAGTCTTTGGTTTCTTGTCCCACAGTGAACCTGGGTTAGCCTGAGAGTGCTGTTTTTTTCATGGGAACTTTAATTTGGTTCAGCAAACATCTGAGGTTCAACTTCCTGCAAGTATTCTATATCTGGAATAAATTTGCCTTTAGCGTTCATACAGTTGAATTGAAATACAGATAATTACATAAGTAACTACAAGACAAAGTATGATTAAATGCTATGGAAGAGGGGCAGACATGGTTTAAGAGAAGAGAGCAGGATTTGAAGTTGGATCTAAATTCCAGGCCTAACTGCTCAGTTACCTTGATTAGTCACTTGTAGCATTTGCAGACATAGTTATTTTATTTGTAAGATGAAGTGATTCCAGCTGTATAATTCTCTGAGGCTATAAAGGGAACAGAGAAAGCATTTCTCGGGCATAATGTGAGACTTGGCTAAATAGCGTTTGAAGAATAGCATTTATAGGCCAAGACGGAGTAATGGGCTTTCTAAGCGAGGGTTAGATCTGAGCGAAGGTAAGGAGATGGGAAAATGCAGGCGTCCACAGATGGGTTCTGGGGACAGTGAGTTCAATGTTCTGAGACAGCAGCAAGTCCCTTTTTGGAAGTGCCTTGGGTGAGAAGGCTGGATCCAGAAGGCTTTGAATACCCCGTAAAAAGTTTAGGCTTTATTCTGCTGTTAAGCCTGAATCCTTCCAGGGCTTTGTTGCTAATTTGTTTAAATGGAGTACAGTAAGAATTGGCCTTTTAGGAAGATCACTCTGGCAGCTCTGTGAAGAAATGGATTGATGGGAGGAAAAGAAAAGCAGGGAGATTAGTCTTGGTGGCTGTTGAAATAATGAGGAGGATATTAATGACCCCAAATAATTGGTGACTGTGCTTACAGAGCAAAAGAACAGATTTATCTGGAAGTCAGACTTAGCAGTGACTTAGGTATCAGAGGCAGAGAGGGTTGAAGAGTCTGTCAGATTTGCAACCTGACAGTGGGGCTGGGGAAGCCAGAGGGAGCAGATTTGAGAGACAAACACGTTTTGGACCTCGTTGACTTTGGAGTTAAAACACATGCCTGTGGAAGAAGCAGTCAGAAGCTTAGGCTGGAAACTCCCTGTACACATTGACAATTTTGAGTAGAAATAATAGTTAATATTTATGATGTGCACTTATACAATTCAACTGTTCTTAATATTTTTATATGTGTTAGCTCATTTAAATTCTCAGTAGTCCTGTCAAATAAGTACGATTATTCCCCGTTTTCCATAAATTAAGTAAAATGGAAGGCACAGCATAAATTAAAGACTGTAGAAAGAGGTGCAGACATGGTTTAAGGAAGAGAGCAGGACTGGAGGATTGGTTGTAGACTGTAAGACTTTTTCTGCCTCCCTTTTCACACCCGCAGATTGTATAGACCGGTTGTGTGGGGAGGCTGTCATGAAGGTAAATGAGGAAGATGCTGGAACTTTGTGTTCTTTGAGGCAAAGGGAGGTGAATGAATTTGAGAGGATATTCACAGTAAGCAGCTATGAAAGGATGTTGTTTCTGTTGGAACTCATCAGTCTTCGTGAAGAAGCAGGTGAGGGGAGACTGTGACATCCAAAATCCTTTGCCACCTCAGTGAAGGTGATCTCATGCAAAAAGGCCTGATTGAAGGTCAGAGTCTGTGAATTCCAGTTCTACAGTTGCCACTGACCTGCTGTGTCATCTTGAGCACATCTCTTTCCCCAGGAAAGAGATTCGGTGAGTGGTTATTGTCTTTTATTTTCCTGTGGCAGAGCATATTTTATATGCTCAACAACATGGGTGTGCCTAGATTTTGATAAGACCTCTACATTGGAAGGAAAGTCAGGCAAAGAATGCCATAACTTTTTTGGACGCGATAGCTGTGAAGGCATTTGAGTAATTAAATCAGCCATTTAAAGGTCTTTAAGGCATTTGTCAAGGAAGTAAATATAGCTAACTTAGTTTTTAAAATATATTAAGCTTTAAAAGTTTGAATCTTGATTTTTTTTTTTTTAAAGAGGGAGCACGAGTGCATGTGTGCAGGGGGGAGGGGCAGAAGGAGAGGGAAAGAGAATGCCAAGCAGGCTCCACGTCCAGTGCAGAGCCTGACACGGGGCTCGATCGCACAACCCTGAGATCATGACCTGAGCCAAAATCAAGAGTCAGACGCCTAACCGACTGAGCCACCCAGACACCCCTGAGTCTTGATTTTTATTCTCTCAGCTCTTTACAGGTAATATAGCAAGCAAGAGTATACCCCTCAATTAACCTAAATAAACTCTTACTATAAAAAACTGTAATACAAAATCTTACAGAGTTTTAAACAAATTTATTAGACTTGTCATGGCAGATTTCACTTGTATCATAAGTTTGTCTTTGCTTTGATAATTATAGCAGTTGTAATGTTAGTAGACATCATCCTAACTTTATTCTCCTCTTCCGGTAGTGTGTAGATGAATTACTCTCTTCATCTTTCCTTGCGCCATTTATTTTATTAATAATTTAACCTAAGCTGTGTGAAATTCATAAAAAATAAAATTATAGGGGCACCTGGGTGTCACATTTGGTTAAGTGTCCGACTCTTAGTTTCAGCTCAGGTCGTGATCTCAGGGTTATGAGATCGAGCCCTGTGTCGGGCTCCGCACTCGGTGGGGAGTTTGCTTGAGACTCTGTCTGCCCCTCCCCTCCATGCACACTCTCTCTCTCTAAAATAAACAAATCTTTAAAACATAAATAAAATTATAAAATTTTTAGCACTATAAAAATAATAATTACATTATTCTTACATGAAAATCCTTAGTAAAATATTTATGAATCAAATCCAATAATATCTTAAAGCATAATACACTGTGGCAGACTAGATTTTATTCTATCTATAATGGGAGAGTTTTGGAAAATCTGTTAGTGCTCTACAGTTACAGATTAATGAAAAAGAAACTCGAAATTTCAGTCTTTCCAGAAAGAACAGTAAAGCAAAGCCAATTCAGAGTAGAAGGAGACTTCCTCACTGAGGAATATCCTAAGAACTATATCCCAGATAACAACAGCAAATGTTGTACCAAACTGTGCTTTAAAGTCTAGAAAAAGGCAAGGATGCCTACTGCCATTGCTGTTCATCTGTATTATCCTAGAGTTCAGTCAAAGCAATAAGAGAGGAAAAAAAGAGGAAAAAAAGATACAAATATCATAGAGGAAGGGAGGTAGTTTTTACTTGTAAATGGAGGTTTTTTTCTGTTAACCCTCATTAGTTTTGTATCAGAGCTGACAGGAGTTCAGTAAGATCTGGCTAGAGAGGAGATAGAGTGTACAAACAAGCAGTAACCAATTTGAAAATCTAATAGAAAAAAAAATCCTATTAAGCTAGTATCAAAAATGTTAAAATACTGCGGAATTAAACAGAAACGCGCAAGGTTCCTATATGATAGAAACTGTAATTTTAACCAAAGAACATAAGAATGACTTGAATAAGAGGAGGGACATACTTTATTTTGGTGAGAAGGCATAAGTCATGTAGTCTTGTCTCTTCTGTGAGTGTTGGATCCCCGGTGCCTGGCACATGATGAGCACTCACTAGCTGCTTGTGCGAGACACTATTTTGGGTGCTTGGCGAGCCACAGTAAACATGACATTTAATTATAGTTTCATTTAGGGAGAATTGATATCTTTAGTCTCGGATCTCTGTTGAAAAAAATCCCTACCCTCTTGGAGCTTATATTCTAGTGGTCACACACACAGTGACCATTGATGATAGCTTTTATAAGGTCAGTAGAAAAAGATCCTCTGAGGAGATAAAATTTGAGCAGAGACCCAATATTGTAAACATGCTCGTTGCCTTCTAATTTAATACATGACTAAGCTTTGTGTAGTTCCAATGCAAATTATTGGATGAGGGGGTTCATCTGAAAGAACAGCCAAAGTGATTTTGAAAGGGAAGAATGATGAGGAGGGTCATCCTCCCAGCCAGCCAACGTTCTGACTTATAGTAATGAAGATGTTGTGGTATGGGCCCAGGAAAAGGTAGTACACAAAGGAGGCCGGCAGGACCCTTGCTGCAGCAGCAGTTAGAGGGGCCCTGGTCTATGTGCAGTCCCCTGTGAGCGAGCTGTAACTACACTGTTTCTCAAGAAAATGTCCAGGGAGGTAAGTGAGAGACTGACATAGTTATGGGGTGGCTACCTTGGATATAGTCCGTAATTGTAAAAAATTCAAAAATTCTAGTACTTTCTTATTAGTAATAACTTTCTGGACTGGATGCTGTCGTACTGATCCTTTCCAGTCTCATCTTCTGTGATTCTGTAGTCTTCTGGGAAATTTATCTATTCTATCACTTTTATTCCTGGAAAGGAGACTCATCAGAGCTCCACAGAGTTGGGCCCTCCATCATCCTTCAGAGCTCCACTTTTCTCTGTCAGAGAGCTAAGGGTTCTGTTAGGGCTGCCGTTTCCTTATGTCTAAAATGGGGAGTTTAATGTCAACCTAATGAGATTATTGTGAAGGCGTAGAAAATCACACATGTGAAAGAGCCTTTTGATCTCTAAAGCAGCGGAGATCACAAAGGATTATTATGACAGCCCCCTGTCTTTAATTTTCGTGGTGGAGGCAGACCAGTGCTACCTTTGTGTTCGCTCTGTTTTGAGCAGCAGGAGGTGAAGATGAGGAAGTGATATCCTGGTCACAAATCTGTGGTCTGTCGCCCGTTGTTCTTTCCCCAGGTGAAAGTCAGTTCTTCGGTGCTCAAAGCTGCCGCCCATCACTATGGAGTTCAGTGTGATAAGCCCAACAAGGAGTTCATGCTCTGCCGCTGGGAAGAGAAAGACCCCAGGCGGTGTTTAGAGGAAGGCAAGCTCGTCAACAAGTGTGCTCTGGACTTCTTCAGGTAACGATTCTTTCACATCAGTGCTGAGGGGCTGAAACATCTAGGTATATGTATCCCAGTGAACGTCCAGCTATTTAAGTTTTAGTAGGAAATGCAAGACCTTGAAATCAGATAGACCAGAATAAGCCCACAGTAAATGATGCAGTTATTTGTGTTATTTGTTTTTATTATTTGGTGTGTTCTTTAATATCCATGAACCTTAATTTCCAAATTATAGAATAATACCTATCTTATTCAGGATTGTTATGAAAAATCTGTGAAAGTACATAAAACAACTCAGCACAGTGCTTGCTAACAGGTATTCACTAGATTGCGGTTACTACTCACTCAGTTACTAGCTCACTCAGTTATTATGGAGAGAAAAGTGTGTACAGAGTCAAGGTATTAAGTAGGCCATTATGCCTGATACTACAAGTAAAAAAAAAAAAAAAATCCAGATTGTAGTTGTAGAGAAATGTTTTGACAGACTCTATTAAAAGGGACAGAAGCTCCACTTGAAGGGAATTGGCTCGTGTAACAGTAAAGTCCAGAAATAGGACTGGGATTGGGCAGGACTGGAATCAAAGGGCTTACATAATTTCTTAACTACCTGGTATCTTTTTGCCTCTCTTCTCCTCCCCCGATCTCTGGGTTCTGTTTTTCTCTGTCAGGTTCATTTTCAGAGACTCTTTCCTTGCTGTGGCAGAAGTGGCCACGAGCCACTCCACGCTGCTGTGCTGCTTGCCTAGTAGACGTAGACCAGCCGTGCCAGTTGTCCAGTGGTATGAGCAGGGCTCCCTGGACTGAGTCTCGTTGGCCTGGCTGCTTGATTTCATATGTATATCTTTGAATCAGGTGTGTTTCAGGAGACAAAATGCTGTGCCTGTTCAGGACTAAAGTGGGGAGTAGACTTAGATTCATCTAAACCACTTTGCTGAGAGATAGGGAGGGATTGTTCCCCAAAGGGAAATTGGAAGGGCATTGCAGAAGAATGAGGACTGACTGCTGGCTAGGCAAAACCCACAGATGTCCACTACAGTGACGGGAGAGGGAAAAGTAAAATTTCCTTCGCATAATAACTGCTTTCCTTCTTTCTTGCTTCTGCTGTCTTTGTCCATATGCAAAGACATTTTTGTGTTTAAAGTCATAGTGTGTGGTTTAAAATTCATTTTTCACTGAAACTATTGGGAACGTTCTTTTGCATTGCTAGATTGTCTTTGTGATCGTCATTTTTAATGGCTGTATAATATCCCACTGGTAGGTAAACCAACCCTAATTTACCTGACCAATTCCTGTTATTAAACATCATTTTGGAGCGCCTGGGTGGCTCAGTCGTTAAGCGTCTGCCTTCAGCTCAGGTCATGACCCCAGGGTCCTGGGATTGAGCCCGCAGGAAGCCTACTTCTCCCTCTTCCTCTGCCCCTGCTTGTGTTCCCTCTCTCACTGTGTCACTCTCTCTCTTTCTGTCAAATAAATAAATAAAATCTTTAAAAAAAACCAAAACATCATTTTTTATTCCGGTTTTTGATTGTTTTATTTATTTTATTTTATTTTTTTATTTTTATTTTTTTTTAAAGATTTTATTTATTTATTTGAGAGAGAGAGAATGAGAGAGAGCACATGAGAGGGGGGAGGGTCAGAGGGAGAAGCAGACTCCCTGCCGAGCAGGGAGCCCGATGCGGGACTCGATCCAGGGACTCCAGGATCGTGACCGGAGCCGAAGGCAGTCGCTTAACCAACTGAGCCACCCAGGCGCCCTGATTGTTTTAGATAAATCTTCAGTGATTACCTTTGTGTGTAGATCTTTTTCTCTTTTTAATTAATTCCGTGGCATAAATTTCTCAGCAGTGAGATTATTCTATAAAAAGGCTTTGAACATTGTTTATGGACCTTGGACTGTAGTTGCCCTTTTTTAAAAAGTTGGGTCAGTTTATGCTGCCCTCAGCACGATATCTTTTTATACCTTGCCAGCATTGCTTATTATTTAAGTATTTGATAGGTACAAAATGATATTTTATTCTTGCTTGAATTTGCATTGGTTTGATTGCTAACAAGTTTGTGTTTACTTTTTAAACTTTTCTAAGAGAACTTTGGAAAAGCATTGCTGCTTTGGCCCAGAGGTAGTACATTTATGTGGGCAATATTTGGATTTCACAAGCTCCTGAGGTTCCCAGCTGCCTCCATGAGAGGAATTTCTCACTGCCAAAGTTGCTCTTTATAGGGGTTAGTAGGTAATAGTTGGGTGTGGGTAACAGGGTCCAGAACGGAGACTGAGTACTCCAGCAGTGCTGGCCGGAGGAATAAAAAACTGGCGTTGGAAACAGTAGCCCACTACCAGAGTGCTTCTCAAGGGAGGTGGGTGCAATTTTGTGTACCGTGGACATCCTGGTCAGTGAGGCTGGAGGCAATTCTGAAAAGCTCCGTAGGGCTTTGCTAGTCCTCCTTCCTTCCTGTGCACACCCTGATCTCTTATACACAAAAATTACTTTTTCTTCAACCATTTTTGGTGGTCACAAAATGAATTACATGCTACCTTGCTTCTTAACAGAGAATACCAAATATAATTTAACTTTGTTAATGACAGATTAATCTGTTTTTGTTCAGTGCATTAGTAGAGTGAGGACTTTGAACTCTGAGGAGCATAGGGTAAGTTTGTCTCTGCACTGAATGACCCCAGGATCTTCCATGTGTTAGTTTGTGTATTTGCCTTTTATAATTCTCTCTCTTTCTTTGCCATTGTCTGTCACCTCTGACTTTTGTCAACGTGCCCATCTCAGATTATGCTGCCTCTTCCAGGTTGGCTAAACTGACAATCTTTAGAATTAGATCTAAAGGAAAAAAAGGTTAGGCCCTAAGTGAGGAGTGTTCTGTGTAAAATATATGTGCCTTAGACCATGATCTTTTTGCATTTCAACCCATTTAGTTTTGCTGCATAAAGAAATTAGGTTTTCTTCGTCAGAAATCTTTTGCTACTTATTGAGGATCGCCAAATTGTTTTGTAAGTGAGGTCAGAGCATCTACGCTCCTACCTTCCAGAAAGCAAGGCTACGTATTTGTGGTCTATACTTACTTTTCCGCACTTGTCTGTTTTTCATTATTTTGCAAGGAGCTTCCCTAACACTGCCTTCTCTTGCAGGCAGATAAAGCTTCACTGTGCGGAGCCTTTTACAGACTATTGGACCTGCATTGATTATTCCAGCCTGCAGCTATTTCGTCGCTGTCGTAAACAGCAGGCTAAGTTTGACGAGTGTGTGCTGGACAAACTGGGCTGGGTGCGACCTGACCTGGGGGAGCTGTCCAAGGTAAAAAGTCTCCTGCTGGGGGTCTCGCCTTCTCACTAAGGGGTGGGTAAGGGCAAGAGGCGGTCAGAAAAGGGTCTTCTGTGAGTACAGTTATGATGGGAGAAATCTGTTATTTACCAAACAGGTTAATGAGGGAGTGATTATACACAATCCAGAAGGGAGTTTATTTAATAGAAATACTCCTTTAAATAGATCTTCCAGCATGTGCAAATTTGTTTTTGTTTAATTAGCTAATTGGGGAACAGAAGGGAGTAGATGAGGATAAACACAATGTTAGGGGGGCACTGGCAGTTGAAAGCATTGAACTTACCGTGGAATTCAGAGAGGAAATAGGATCGAGGGTATGCCAGATTCTTCGGGCCAGATTTATCAGTACCTAAGATTTTTAAAAGTATATCCCTATAGTTTATTTATTTATTTATTTTTTTAAGATTTATTTATTTATTTGAGAGAGCGAGAATGAGAGAGAGTACATGAGAGGGGGGAGGGTCAGAGGGAGAAGCAGACTCCCCGCCGAGCAGGGAGCCCGATGCGGGACTCGATCCCGGGACTCCAGGACCATGACCTGAGCCGAAGGCAGTCGCTTAACCAACTGAGCCACCCAGGCGCCCTCCCTATAGTTTAAAAAGCATGTTTTCCTACTCTTTGTTCTATATTTCCTGTCTCAGTCATGACACCACCATCTCTTGAAACATCAGAAACCTGAATGTCTTTTTTCCTTCATGTCCCCATCTTTCTCCCTTTATACAATCATCAATTCCTGTAGGTAAGCATTTCCTGGATTAGTTTTTGAATCCTCTCACTGTCTCCACATCTTGAACAGGAGTTCTTAACTTAGGCTATGTGAATGTCTGGGAGGGGTGGGTGGTTCAGTTCAGATTTTAGAAGACCTTGTATCACCTGAAATTGAAGAATTTAGGATTATAATTATATCTTCACTGTAGGCATGATCTGTGTGGAAAATAAATATCACTTTCTTTTTGAAACTTTTCAGGGGCTTGCTCTTGCTTGCAGTATTCTGGCTTACAAGGTCCTTTGTGCGCTGATCTACCCTGCTGCTGCCTTTTTTTTTTTTTTTTTCTTTTAGAGAGGTGGCAGGGTGTGGAGCAGAGGGAGAAGAGAATCTCACGATTCTCACTCAGGGTTCAGTCTCACGACTCTGAGATCATGACCTGAGCCAAAATCAAGAGTCAGACACTTAACTGACTGTGCCACCCAGGCACCCCTGACCTACCCCTGCTTCTTGAGCCTCATTGTCATCCATTCCCTCTGGGACAGATAGGTGTCAAGGTGTGGAGGGAAAACTCAGGTTTGAATGGAGGGAGATAGTATTACTGAATCACTATGGGATCCTGAGCAAATTGCTATTTCCTGTCCTACCACATCTACAAAATAGGACCAGAATTCATTCCTAGTTTTCTGTGAGGATTAAGCTAGAGAGCCTCTGTGAACCTGCAGCCTAATGCCTAGTGCATAGGTCCACAGTTAACCTTTGTTCCCTTCTCTTTATGTATAGTATCTATGGATAGTTGGATCTTAAGCTGGGTGTCATTAGTAGATGAATGGCTTAGCAATTTTGTTTTGTTTGGTTTTGTCCAGCTTGATTATCTTCAGATGTCTTCTTTTGCTGCCCTGAACAAATAAATCACTTTAAATTGTTGATAACTCTGTGTTGGAAAGTGGTGGGACCTACACATTCACTAATGAAAACAACCTTTTCTCATTTCTGTCTCTGATCAAAGGAGAATTAACAAATCATGCTGTTAAGAAAGTATATAGATTCCTGAATCTTTGTGTTTACATTTTTAAAAAACCTATAAAATACTGTCCTAACTCTTTTCACAAGTTTATTTCTTTAAGAGGATTATCAGTTTTAGTCATACTTAGAATCCAGTCTCGTTTTAGAAAGGTGATGACTAGCTGGATAAAGCCTACATTTTAGCTGCATTCTGCTTCCACCAGGTTTCCCTTCTCCCCTCTGTGCCCCTGACCAGTTTCTACTCACTCTTCTGCCCTCAGCTTCAGTGTCAGTGTCCTTTGCCGTTTCCAACCTTCCTGGGCTGTTGCTCTCTCTCACCCGTAATTCCACCATCCTGGCAAGGTTAACATTGGAGCACCTGCTGTATATCAGGCACCTGACTGTGTAGTATCCTAACTGCACTGTGGGCTAATAGTCCATTGGAGAGATGGGAAATTGAGGGTTGAGTAGGTTGCCCAAGGTTGTGTACTAGCAATTAGTTTGACCACATGCTTCTCCTCCTTTTCTCTTTTGATACGGTACAGAAGAGGAAGTTGTTTTCTTGTTCTTTCCACAGTAATTCGTCCTTTTAAGGGGTCTGTTCATTACTTTAAGTTTGAGAAACATTTTTCTAGATTTATTTCATACATACCTTGAATTCCTGAAAGGAGCCACACATGCCAGCTGGAGGCATTTGGAGTAACTCTATTAAGCAATAAGGAACCATTAATGATCTGTTTGGCGGAGGGATGAGAATACTATTCTAAAAACAAACAACGACTCTGGACCTTTAGACAGAAGACTTGGGTCCCAGCTCCAGCTCTGACATGTAGTGTGTATCTTTATCATGGACAGGTTAGCCTCCCTGGTCCTCACCTGTGAACTACAGATAATAGTGCCTCATGGCGTGGTTATAGTAATAATTGTGCTATTGTGTTCCTGAAAGCTCCATTCACAGTAAATCGTTTTTGGATTTGTGCATACGGGAAGACTAATCAGTCATATCACATGGAGTGGCTTGAAGATCAGACCACTACATAACAGCACAGTTATTAACTGTGGCCTTGTCTTTCCATTTCTCTGCGTGTTTCCTCATCTTTAAAGTGAGAACAATTTCTGCTGGGTTTCTGGCGGAGATTTTGTGACCATCAGAGCTGATGTGGATGTGACCACCTTCCATCTGTCTCCCTGTTACCATCGTGTAGTGCTGTACCATCTTGTCAGGCCTCTTGGCTTGGCTCTCCCAGTTCTGGTCCTGCCCTTCTCTAATCTAGCTTCTGTACCTTCCACGCTGCAGACATGCTTGAATTGCTTCCTTGCTTCGGTGGCACCTGTTACCATTGGATAAAATTCAAACACTTGACACGTCACTCAGTACCCTTCGTCATCTGGCCCTGACTACCAGTGTAGTACGTTATTTAAAAGCACAGGCTTTGGAGTAGTAGGCAGATCCAGCTTCGAGTATGAGTTTTCCCACTATTAGGCAGGTGGCCACAGGGAACCTCTGCAAAATGATCTCATGGGAGTGTGAAAATGAAATGGAATAAGGTGCTCAGTATCGTTTCTAACAAGTGCTTGCTCAGTGCTTCATTTCCCGCCACGATTCAAGCAACCTTTGCTTTGGCCATCCTAAAGATACGCCTCTCTGTGTTCACATGTACTGTTTACTTGGAATGTCTTCTCCTGCTAATCTTTCTGCCTGGCTCATGGGCATCCTTTAAGATGAAGCTAAAGGTTACCCCCTCTGAAATCATCCAGCCCCTAGCCTTCAGGATGGGTTACATGTGCAGAGTCCTTGCTCTAAATCCTAAGTCCCAGCACTTAGTTCATGCCTCAGTTGTGATAATTTGGTTGGGAAGTCTTGGTTGATTTTCTTGTCTGGCTCCGTCGGTAGACTGTGAACCCCTTGAGGACAGTGTATATCTTGTTCCCTACTGTATCCCTAACTTCTACCACATGGAAACCCCCAAAGAAAGCTTTCTTGAATATTTGTTCAAAGGTCAAATGAGTCTAAATGTGGTTTGCTGAGGCTTGAAAAAAGAGGGGTAGTTGGGGCAGCAGGAGCAGAGAGGAAACGCTGGGAGGTGCGTTCTTGGTCTCAGACTGTTCCACCTGACCTCAGCCTTGCTTCTGTCCTCTTCGCCCCCCCACAGGTCACCAAAGTGAAAACAGATCGACCTTTACCGGAGAATCCCTATCACTCACGAGCAAGACCAGAGCCCAACCCTGAGATAGAAGGAGAGCTGAAGCCTGCCAAACATGGCAGTCGCCTTTTTTTCTGGACCATGTAAAGATGGGTCCATGGCCCACCCTCAGTCACACGCCCAGACAACCACTGATGAAATTCCCATGCAGTTTGCATCGACTGATAGATTGTTCTTTCCGGGATCACAAACTTAACAAAAAAGTTAATTTATGTGACTTGGCAGTTATTCTATACCATTTCCTGGCCATTAAAAATTTTAAAGGAAACAGTTGTATTTTATTATGTTTTATATAACCTTTTGGCCTTTAAAGATGACTTCCCTTTGCTTGTTCTTCTTGTGGTCCTGCCTGTTCCTCTCTCTTCGCTTTAAGTAGGCGTTCACCTACTAACAGGGAACCACATTCGATCAGGCAGAAATGACTATGTAAAGGGAAGGCCCTCTTACCTGTCTGTGTTCACGCATTTTGAAGTCTTACCTCTCTCCCCATCCAATATCTCAGACAAATAGCTTTCCCTAAAGGTCATACAAGGGAAGCGTCCAAGATAGGAGAAGGGAAGAAATGTTTGAGCCTTGTGACTCAGGCCATGGGAGGGGCCTCCTGGCTGGGTGTTCGGCAGTCTTGCTCAAAGTTTCTTAAAGAACCAAACTTCCACCACTTCCCCTTGATATCCCATCCTCAAGCATTATAACCCAGATGTTTTTCCTGATAGACAAGGGAGGTGGAGGCTGAGCTCCCAGCTCCAAAGCCAGGAAGTCGGGAGGTCTGAGTGTCAATTCCAACCTTGGGTGTGTTCCTTAACCTCTTGTGAGAGGTTGAATTTGAGGACAAACTAAAGGCAACATGCTTATCTACCTCCTGGGCAGGTTAAAGCCACAAGTATTTATAAAGCTCTGGTTCAAAGCACTATTATGTCGTTATTTTCCCTTTCATTCAATTCCTTTTTCACTACCAGGCTATTTCCTCTACATCTGACTGGGTCGCTCTACACCCTTCTGCTGGTGGCCTTCAATTGCACATGGCCCTGCATAAGTCCTTAGCAGCTCCCTGGGCCTTGGTTTCCCTTTGTGGTGCTCTAAAAAGCAGTTGTCCTGTAAGCCTTTCCAGAGGCCTTTCTAACTCCCACTCTAGAGATGTCCAGGCAGGGAGAGTGCTGGGAGGCATTAGAGGAGGTAGAGGGCCTGTCGCCCAAAGTGTCAGCACAGTTCCAAGACGAAGCTCTATGTGATCGGCGTGGCCCCTTCCCCACCCTCGTCCTACCCCACAGTTGGGAACACTTGGGGTGGACCTCACACTCACCTGTTCTGCAAAAGTTCCGGCTGCCTTTGCCTCATTCTTGAATTTAATGTAGAAAAAGAATAGAATCTTGAAATTTAAAAACAGCTAAGGCAACATCTATTAGCCTCTTGGTGGCCAGGTAGTTGGAAGTCACCCCTGGTGGGGAAAGTATGAGCATGTTCACAGATTGGCATCTTTGTGACACCTCAAGCTTATGTGTTGCTTCTTAGATTCTTTCTGCAAAAGAAGCTGGGACCTGCATGAGTAATAAATACTCACTGAGCATGATGCATTGTGCCAAGTGCTTCACATGTCAACTCAGTGCTCAGCTTTTGAAAGAGTTTCTATTTGTCATGTCCATTTCACAAAGGAACTCTAGCTTAGGGAGAGGTGGAGAAGCCCCAGTCCTCATGAGAAATAGCCGATATGGGATGCAGACGAAGACTGGCTCCAGTCGCCACGCTTGCTCTTTGAAGTCAGTGGTTCTCAGCCTTGGGTGCACGTTCAAGTCACCTGGAGACCTTGAAACACCCATGTCTGGTTCCTGCCCCCGGAGATTCTGATTTAGTCAGTCTGCAGTATGACCAGGGCCTGGAGTTTTTGAAAGCTCTCAAGGTTATTCTAAGGTCCAACCAGGGGATAGGGTCACTGGTTGTACACATGAAGCAGATCCAGGTTAAGCGCTACTAAGTAGGAAATGGCTAAGCTGAGATTTAAACCCAGCTGCATCTGGTTCCAAAGTCCATACTCTTAGTATATACCACTGCATATAAGTCAGTCACATGAGGTCTTCTTAAAATGAAGATTCTGGTTCATCTGGTCTGGAGTAGGTCCTGAGATTGCTAGTAAGCTTCTTGTTGGTGCTGATGCTGCTGGCCCGTGGACCACACTTTTGGTTAACAGGGGATGAAACCACACCATCTTTCTGAGTGGAGGATCTATATCTAATGAATCTATCCTGCTGCAGTGTCTAGCACCAGGTCCTCCCTGATTGTTAATTCACCTTTTTAGAATCAGAGCAACAAGTCCTGAGCTGTTAATGGCTGCAAATTCAATTGTAGGATGTTTTAACTTTTGCCCAAGTTGGACAGAAGTTCTTGCCTTTCTCTCTCCCCACCTTGCTTTGAATTCCTTGAACAAAGAAACTAACGTTTGGCTTTCCTGTATTCTTGATGGAATAACACCACATCATAGCCTTCTAGAACCAAAGAGTCTTAAGTAAAGATAGAATCCCCCAGTCTCTCAGAACAAACGTGTCTCTCAATTTCAGTAGGTAAAAGGTTCCAGAACAACTTGAAAGCAGTTAGTGTGAAAGATCTCTGAGCAGGGCTTCAAATAATAAGAAAATCTTCCTGCTGATTCGGCTCGAGAATAATGAGACTAATTCCTCCCATTTCCAAAGGAAGTTTATCTGCCTCTTTTCCTCTGCCCAGCCTGTTCCTGTCATCCCTATCTGAGTGAATGGTGTCTCCATCCTTCCAGAGTCAAACATGAGATGCACCTTTTGACTCCTGCTCACTCCTCTCCATGTTCCTGTCCAACACCCAGCCCTGTTGAGTTCCTTCCATAATCTCTTACATTTGTTACTTCCACTTCTATCTCACTGTCACTGTCCTAGCTTGTTTTTGTTCCCCTTGCCTGGATGGTCGACACTACTTCCAAATGGGTCTCCTACTGCCCCCTCGCCCTCCAGTCCATCCTCTGACTTGCTGCATGTACCTCTGCTGCTCCAAAACCTTCAGTGGCTCCCGAGTGGCTGTTGACTAGACCCCGAATCCTTACTGGCATTCTGACACTCCATGATCTGGCCTTAGCCTAGCCCATCTCCCCACGATTATCTTCTCCTTATCATGTGCCCTACAGTCTCCCAAATGCCATTCCTCAGGAGTGTTCTCTGGTTTCCAAATCATCACTGATGCTGCCATCTACTTGCTGGGAAACAACCCTCCCCCCATCTCTGCCTCTTGAAAGTCTACCCATCTCTCAAGGCAAACACGAATGCTATTTTCCCCAGGAAGTGTCCCCTTCCTATAGCCCGAAGTGGTCTTTCCTGCCCCTTTGTTCCCATGACACAATATAACATGCAGGTTGAACACAAGGGATCTAGAGTTGGGCTGTCTGGATCTGAATCCAGGCTCTCTCTCCCCAGAGTCTGACCGAGATACCTCCAGCTTCCTCCCCCACCGCTGTTCCCCCCAACTCGATCCATACTGGACTCTGCTCTCTGCCATTTCAGACACCTGCGCCCTTCCTCATGTGCGCCCCCTGCTCCAAAGTTCTCCCTCACCTCTTCTTGGTGAGCCCTTCCCTCAAGATGCAACTCGAATTTGTCTCCTTTGTGAAGACATCCCTCAACTACCCCCAGAGTGAACCACACCTTCCCTTCCTCCATGTTCAAGAGCATCTTTACCATTACAGCTGTTGTACTCCTTGTGAGCAAGAATTGCATCCTATTTTCCAAGGCACATACTTCGTGTCATGGTGGCTGGTGGATAGTCAGTGCTTGATAACTATTTATTGGATGAATGTTATTCAGCCATTGGCCTCTCCGAAAGGGAGTAGCTTAGTAACCCATAAATGTGTATCCCTTTGTGTAGAATAAACATGAGAGTGTTTTCTGTTCAAAGAGAGGCGCTGGTTTCTAATGTAATGATTTAGCACCATTGGAGAAAGAAGGAAACCCTCAGGATTTTGGCCTTTTTTTTTTTTTTTTTCCAAAAAGAGCACAGAAATCTCTGTCACAGTCTCAGTAAAAATGCTGTCTGTGAACTGAAGGGAGAATGCATAAAAGGTCAGATTAGGCTATGGTAATAAGAAATATAATTGCATGCTGGTATTCCTTTAATTTGAGGGTTGAATGCAAATTAAGCAGGCATGCCCTTTCTGGAAGCCTTGTTTTAATCAATTCTGCTGCTCTGGTGGAAGAGTTGAAGCTAAAATGGATGATGATAATGTTTCTTTCATTTGCCATCTGAAACTACGGTATTAGGTGATGTGACAGTAGTTTGATGTATGGGCGTTATTCATTCATCCACCCATTCATTCATTCATTCATTCATTCTGATTGTCTGTTGACCATGCAGCACCACTGTGTTGCTGGGTTCCAAGCATCTGAGATTCCCAGTGGTGAAGTCAGCCCCATGAACTTTCAAGTAAAGCCTTTGGCATCTTTTCTTCTCTATCAGTTTGATAGGCAAAGGGCACAGTTGAGGGTGGTGAGGTTCCCAGTTCCATCTCTTACCTTGTTGTGTGGCTTTGGCAAAACACTTTCCCCTCTGAGTCAGTTTCTTTAGCTGTAAAGTGAAGTATTGGACTAAGATGGTATCCAGGCTCTTTTCCATGCCAAGAGTTATATGAAACGTTGTTTCTCTGCTAGCCAACTTGTTGGGGGAGATGGTGGAGTTTTATTGATTAGATCTATTTGCCTGAGCAGTTAATTCTGGAAATTTCACTAAAATGAGAAGGGCGTTTCAGGCTTTGTTTTAAATAAATCACCCACAGTGGCATTTAAATGACATGATGTGGAAGAGATTAAGGGAGTTTATCATCTATTTAGAAATTGTTTTCTTTAACTTTCTTGTTATTTGAGGCTGAGTTTGTTCAGAGGATTATTATGAAGGCTTTGCACTTAAGAGTTAAAGGAGGAACCTTTGGAGACCATCCCCTATTTGGACTGCCTTCTGATTGCCAAGTCCAGTCTGAAGCACTCTGCCCTTGTGGGTTCGGACTGGCTGACACTGAAGGCGGGGGCAGCGTGGAGGGCGGGAGTGGGGAGGGTCACCTGGGGGAGCAGGCAGCAGGACCCGGAATATGAGAGGGGACTGGACATTGGAAGCCAAAAGGCCAGCAGTGGGATAAACTGAGACAGAACCAAGGCAGTGTGGTTGGGAGGCAAACATCCTAACAGAGTCACCTACAAAAGCTATGGGCAGGCAGTATGCAGAAGAGAGCATCAGAATGGCCAGTAAACTTAGGAAAAGATGATTAACCTCAGGAGTAGTCGGAACAATACGGATAAAAGCCATAGTGAGATGCCATTTTATTAGTTCAGCCAAACCCTGAAAAGTTGGTAACATCCAGTATTGACCCAGATGCGTGTGGGTGGGGGGTGGCTGTTCTCCTAGCCTGGGGGCAGGAGCATAAATGGATTCATTAATACGTTATGTTGGGAGGACAATTTGCTGCATCTGCCAAAATACAAAGTATGTGTAGCATTCCACATCTGTAAAAATGTATACGACAGAAGTGCTGACTCAAGTGTTTTAAGATATGTACAGGGATGTTCATCGCAGCATTATTTGTAAAAATGGACAGAGAGAGAGAGAAACAACCTAAATGTCGGGCAGTGGGGGCAAAGCAGTTGCATGACTTGCAACAGAACCATACCGTGCAATCGTGGGCAGCCGGGCAAAGGCCTCAGGTGGGTCTCTGCGTTGCCATGGGGAGATTTCTAGGAAATCTGACTCCCTTATGTGTCAGATTACATGGTAATGCTCTGCCTACTGGTCTACCTCCCTCTCTTGACTTGAGCTTCCCCAAACCAGAAACCATGTGTATTTTCTCTCTGGCAGAAGCAAAATTGAAACCCTGATTAGCTCCAAAACCTGGGGTCATTGCTCTGCATGGAGCTGTGAGTTAGGAGTTGGGGAGTGACTAGAAATGGAGGTAGGAGGAGGGAGAGGAGAGGAGAGGGGGAGGGAGGTGACTTGCCCAAGACCACAGAGCCCTAGGCTTCCTTGGCAAACAGGGTCTAAGAGGCTGCTCTGGCTGGTGACTAATGAAGTGCTTCCCGCCTCTGCGGGACTGGAGAAACACACCTCATGTCTTTGAGGTTTAGCGTCCTCCCCTGAGAAATGAGGACAACCACAGTGCTTCCCTTCCAGGCTGGTTTTGCTGATTCAGTAACAAGATGAGTGTACATCGTCTGGTACCACGTAGGTGTACAATGAACGTGACCCTCTTAAGGTGACAGGTGCACCCACAGTGGGGTTGTGAGGCAAGCTGGACTGGCAGTGGAGCCTAGGTTTTCTAGAGAAGTAGGACACGATACCCGCCTGAATGGCGGCCCCCAGCACTGTGTTCCCTGTGAGTCAGCTTTGGGCTAATTGGTGGACAATGGCGCTAATGAAAAGGCCATGTTCCTCGACAAAAGTACCCACCCAGCTCCCAAGCCTGGAGACAGCTTGAACCAGTTGAGTGGCTCTCAGCTTTCGGGGAGGGTTGCAGCCTGCTGGTGGACTGGGGGTGCAGACACCCTCTTGCGCCAGGTTTGGCCTCCCTCTCCTTGCCAAGTCCAGTGCCAGGAATCGAGTTGGGAACTGGTCTGTCTCATGGAGCATGAGAACTGGCAGGACCTTAGGCACCAATAAATTCCCTTTACTTTACAAATAGGGAAACTGAGGCCCACAGATGGGAAGGGCCCCGATAATCGCAAAATTAGAACCGAGTCTAGACTTCTGACTTGCCCACCCTGAGCTACTTGTGGGGCTGCAGCCAGATGGGAGAAGGTTGTGTAGAGCTGGATGTGTGGGCAGTGGGGGGGGGGGGGGGAGGGTTTGCAGATAGGGGACCTTGTGAGCAAAGGTATGGGGGTTGCTGTGGAGGCCTATTGTGGAAACAGTTGTCACAACAGCTAACATTTATTGGGTGCCCGCTCTTTGTCAGGCACTGCACCGAATATTTTACATTTATTGGCCCATTCATTTTTCATAAGGATGCCATCAAATAGGCATTCTTGTTTTTCCTGTTTTGCTTTATTTTAGAAGAAACTGAAGCTCAGAGAGGCCATGTCACTGTCCCAGGTCACACAGCTCCTAAATGTCAGCACTAGGATTTAAACCCGATTTTGTCTGACTCTGCAACTGTCAGTCTTTACCAGTCTTAACCCATCACACACATTCCACACGCGCGTGGAAATGCTCGGCACGTAGTAGGCTTGAAAAACGTGAGTTGACAATTTCCATGATTCAGAGTCCAAGTCACATTTTTCAAGTGCCTACAACGTGCTGAGCATCTCCTCCCGTGCCCCCTGTGTGTGGTGTGCTGGCTACTACTGTTGTTACTACATCCTCTGATCGATGTGTGGGTTCTGCTGGGTAAGGATACACTCCCCAAGTTTCTGATGGGAGCCGAGGCCCAGGGAAGTCAGGTGGCCTGCCCGCAGAAACCCGGCCGGCTGGGGACAGAGACAACAGACTCAAAGAGATAAGCGTAAGGGACAGCCTGGCCAGGTCTCAGGAGGTGGGGAGGGATGGGGCAGGCCCAGGCCCAGGGCAGCAGCCCCTTCCTGGCTTCCTGACAGCACTATTGTTTGAAGCCGGTTCTTGGACATCCAGGAAATGGGCGACATCACTCCCAACCAAGGAGAGGAAGCTGCTTGAATGTTTCAGCTCCGCCTCATGCGCTGGCCCTGCGGCTGGAGACGGGATCCGGGCCAAGGCTGCCTGACCCCCCTCCCCTGCTCAGCCGGGCCACCCAACCCCCACCCCGGTATCTGGCCTGCTCCTGCGCCTCTCTGCCAGTCCACACCAAGCCCTGGCAGCCCGGACTGGCAGCAGGCATCTCCAGAGCGCTCCTGAAGCCCCTCTTTCTGAGGTCCGCAGCCCCTTGCGTCCTGTGGGTTGGGACTCGCCTCCCACCATGCCCCATGCAGGATGGGAAGCTACACCTTTAATTCTCCAGCACAGGCTTTGCCTTATAGGGCCTCAGTTTCCTTACCTGTATGGAGGCAGAACTGGTGAGCTAGGGCCTGTCTGGGTCAACTCAAAGGGCACTTTCACCTCTGATGCTCTGGAATTCTGAGTCTAA
Organism: Leptonychotes weddellii; assembly: GCF_054177405.1. Lineage (NCBI taxonomy): Eukaryota > Metazoa > Chordata > Mammalia > Carnivora > Phocidae > Leptonychotes > Leptonychotes weddellii. Next base: position 69,134,943 of record NC_138382.1, on the reverse strand, counting down.
GCATCTTTCTGCCTGGATGAGGGGAAGGGGTGCCATGGGTGGCACCTGGGGCCTCAGAATGAGTAGGGAGAGGAGTTCAGGGGACAGAGCTCTCACTGAGGGTGGAACAAGGCAACCGGGCAAAGCAGAAATCAAGGATGGTTCTTTCCCTTGGGCTCTGGAATCAGCCTGGGTTCCAATACCACTTCTGCCCTTTCCTGGCTGTGTGATCTTGAGCAAGTCACTCCACCTCTCTGAGCCTTTGCTTTCACACTGTGAGATGCACCCAGGAAGACATCATTTGCAGAGTGGTTGTGGCAGTTAAACAGGGTCACAGGCACAATAGGGGCATCAGGCACATGGCAAGCATGTGGCGCCTCTCCCCTCACTTGGGGGACGTTTCTGGCAGCAATTGGACTGAAGTGGAGAAACAGACACTGTAGTGTCCGAGTTCAGCAATCAAAGCTCTGGGGGAGCTGGGAGAACAAAGGCGCTGTTCTGTTTCCTGACTCCCCAAGAGAGTGGGGAGCCAGGCCCAGCTGTTGGTGGCGGAGGTCTGTACCTGGCATTTGGCAAACTCGCAGGTCCCTGTTGCCCAGGGTTGTGTGTACCATGAGCTGGTCTGGACACAGAATGGAAACACAGCCTGTATGAGTGGCATGTGCCCTTGGGGTCACCTGCTGCACCTGCTAGTTCAGTGAAGCCACGAGATTGATGGCACATGATTCCCTCTCCTGAGGTCACAGCACCAGTCAGGACTGGAACCCGGGCCTCCTGCCTCCCAATCCGAGGCTCTTTGTACTTGAGGAGGGCCCTGGGATCGGAGAAGCCCCGCTTTACTCCTCAGCTCCAGCTCAGGAGATGAGAGTCAGACTCTTGTCAGGGAATAGAAGGGAGGCAGAGTTGCCTGTTTTTACGCTAGCAGAGAAAAGATGGACCCAAGCCCTATCCTGCCCAGAGAGCTTTTCTCCTGGGCTCCCCAGCATTCCTGACCTGCCCCAGCCAGCAGGGGCCAGAGATTTTGAGCCTTCTCTCCACCTCTTGGACCTCAGGCTCCTCTTCTGTTAAACTGACATTAAATATTCTTCTCAAGGGCTGCTGTGAAGCAACAGATAGGAAGCCCTCTGAAGCCCTGTAAAGGTGAGGGGTTGTAGACCTTTCATTTTGATAATAGCATTAGTTGAGCACCTAATTTGTGCCACATCATTGCCCCAGACCCCACAGCAACCTATAAGGAAGGCATCTCACAGGTAAGGAAACAGGTGCAGAGAAAGGAAGGATCTATCCAAGGCCACATAAGGTACCAGTGGCTTATAAGAGACCAGAACTCCAGTCCCTGGTTCTAGTCCAAGAGGGCCCTCTCCCAAATACTCTGCTGTCCCGGCCTGGCAGCCCTGCCACGCTATGCTGGGGGCAGGGAGGGGAGGACGAAGAGAGGAGGGGGAGGGTTAGGAGCCCCCCTAGCCCCCCACCGTGGGGAACAAATCTCCAGGAAGCCCAGCGGGTGGCCGGGTCCCAGCGCTGATTGCAGGAGATGGCATCAGGGCCAGGCGGTTGCCATGGCGACTTCCTGAATGCAGCGCTGTTCCTGCTGAGGCTTTGGGAAGGGAAGACATACCTGGGCAGCCCCTGCACTGGTTCGGCCTCTCTGAGGGGGAGAACACACAGGTGTGTGGCAGGCGGGCTCACACAGAATCCACACGCACGTGAGTGAGCTATGGCAGCAGCAAGCGTGTAGCTGGAGCATACACACGGGCCTATGATGCAGAGATCTGCTTGGGACTGGGTGCAAACCTTCCTGACAGTGAGCAGATCTTCTAGGGATGGGGACCAGTGAGAGAACAGTAGTCTTGGCAGAGGGAACATCAGGGAGGCGCTTGAGAGCAGTCAGGGTGCGGCTGGGCAGGACGAAGTGGGGTGGGGTCAGATCACCTGGGGCTCTGCATGCCAGGCTGAGGAGCACGGACCTTCAGCTGGAGGCACTGGGGAGCCAGAGTGGGCTTGGAGGCAGGGAGGTAGCATGGTAGGACCTGAGATCCCACCAGCAGCCCATGCAGGATTAGTCAAAGGCAGGAGAATGAAGGCAGGGGGACCAGGGTGGAGGCCGAGCTTCCTTACTTAATGGCTCTATTTTTTAAAATTAGCATTTATACTTTCTAACACATACCACTTATTTATAATATTTATTACTTGTTATCTGTCTTCCCCACTAGGAGCAGAGGGATTTGTCTGCTTTGTTCACTGATGTATATCAAACACCAAAATGAGTGTCTGGTACATGGTTTTCAGTAAATACTTGCCAGATGGATGGATGGATGGATGGATGAATGAGTCCTGGATAAGAGGTGGCAGAAGGGATGGAGAGAGGTGAAGGGCCTAAGAGACATGTACAAGGTAAAGTGGTTGGTTGGATGAAGGTTGAGTTGGTCAGTTGGTGGACATGTGCCTGAGGCCCCCTCTCAGTTGGTGGGTGTGGCCCCATACATGTGCTTTCTAGCCCATGAATGAGGCTGTGGGGTGATTCTAGGTGGCCTACAGGATGCTGGGACCATGAAGGACTGGAGGGTCAGATGGGGAAACTGAGGTAGACCCCATGAGCCGTGCAGTGGGCCTGAGTGCACTGGGGCGGGGGGGCGGTGCCTTAGGGTCACCATAGCTGTATGTCCAGGGTCTTCCCCTGACTCCTCTGGGGCTGGGGTCTGTGGCATCTTCTAGACCACTGCTTTGCAATAGAAACATAACATAGGCCACAGATGCAAGCCACCTACATCATTTTAAACATTCTAGTAACACAAAAGTAAAAAGTAAAAAGAGGCAGGTGAAGCTAGTTTAAGAGCACAGTTTATGGGC
>NC_138382.1:69123300-69131614 GCF_054177405.1 Leptonychotes weddellii | reverse complement strand
AAAAAAAAAAAAAAGCAGTTTACTTCTCCCATTGTGGCGACAATGCCCATCACTTCAACAGGTTATCAATTTTTAAAAATGATGCCTGAGATATTTGACATTCTTTTTCTGGTCCAGAGTCTGAAAACGAGTGTGTATTCCACGCTTACAGCATACCTCAGTGTGGACTAGCCACGTGTCAGGGCTCAGGAGCCACATGTGGCCCGTGGCTACTGGGTTGGACAGCACAGCTATCTGGGCTGTGGAGCTCACCCCCTGCTAATGAGGTCCTGGGTGGGGCTGAGCCCAGAGAGGCACCTCAGGAATACCAGTGGGTTGGGGTGGGGGTGGGGGAAGGGAACACCTGGGACAGCCCCAGCCCTTTTCTGCTGCTTTCTTTGGGTTCAGCCCCGTCACTTGCTAAGTCATGTGACAGCCTTTGGTTGGGCACTTACTATGTGTAAGACACTGTGGTAGGTTCTAGGGCCAGAATAAGGCAATTATACGAATATTTCCCCCTCTCCTAGATGGGGAAGCTGATGCTCGGAGAAGCAGAGGGCCTTTCTGGAGGTCACTCAGCTGCTTACCCTCTGAGCCCTTCCCCCTGCCCCATGTTGCACGGGTCACCTAGAAGTAAGTAAAGCCCCCAGGAGGGAGGAGTGGGGTACAGGAGGCGTCCACAGAGGGCCTTCCTCAAGGAAACCCCTGCCTCTGGACTTTACACCTCCCTGGGGACAAGCTTCCTCCCCTCCTCCTCAACCTCCTTTCCCCCAGCTGCCTGAGCTGTGACCCCAGGGCCTTGAAACCAGCAGTTCCTGATGCACCTGGATTTAGGCCACCTTGTTCCTGAATCACATTCAGCCCAGTGACCCTGCAGAAGGGACAGTGACTGGTGACCAGTGCGGACCTGGCAGCTCTAGAGGCTGGACTGGGGCCAGCCTGGATGTCCCCAACCGGAAGGCAGCAGAGGGCTGGGGGCGGGGATGGCACAGGCACTGTTCTTGGTGCTCGAAGACATGGGATCAAGTCCCGACAACGTTTTTTTTTACCAGCTGGTGACCTTGGGGAAGAGACTTTGACCCTCCAGGCTTTGGGTTCTGCTTCCATAAATGAGTAGGTAGCCGACCACCCAGGCTGAGGCCACCTGGTGGCCCCAAAACACACTGTTCATAAGAAGGGTCACACAGGGCTTAGAAAGGGACCATTTTTCACGAAAGACAAACTCGTGTGACTTTGGCTTTGAAACCCTGATCCGGTTGAGCTGGGAGCCTGGCAGCGCTTCCTCACGAGTGTGACCTCCAAACAGTATCTGGGTTCTGGGCTCCAGGACTAAATCTGGCCCAAGGGGTCTCTTCCTTTGAGCTTTCTGTCCTCCTAGACTTTACTAAGCACCACGTGCCAAGTGGGTGCTGAGGAAGTTAAACAGCCCTTCTTTACAGATGAGGAAACTGAGGCACGGGAAGGTCTGGCCAGTTGCCTGAGGTTGCCCAGCCAGGAGGTAGCAGAGCTGGGCTTTACCCCTTGGCCTCCTCGTCCAAAGCCATTACCTCTGGCCTGCGCCCAGCATGCTGAGGTGCCACGGCTGTCCTCCAGGAGTCGCTCAGGGCAGCTGCCTCATGGGCGGCCTGGGTCCCTTGTGGGCCGGGGCCAGCCATGCAGCAAGACACGCAGGAGCAGGGAGGCCTCCGGGCCAGGCACGGCCGGATTCACAGGTTGAAGACTGTTCCTCCGGCCTTCCGGACTCCGTGCCTTCCCCTGCAGCCCCTTCCCCGGCCACCTCCCTTCCTGGCCTGGTGCTGGGGGTGACCAGCGGGTGGGGTGGCATCCGGGCTGGGTCTAGAGCTGTGAAGAGGGTGTCTGGGTAGAGACTGATGGTCTGTCAGTTGGCTGCCAGCACATCCTCAAATTCTTTGTCTCTGTGCAGAGCAGGGATTGTATAGGGGGTGGGGGTGGGGCACTGCAGAAGAGGAGGAGGAGGGGGTGGGGGTGCTAAGTGGGAGGGAGTGGGACAGCTCCACTCTTGGCCAGCCCTGAGGCTTGGTCTGGGAGGTGTGGGTGTGCATGTGTGTGTAGGCACATGTGTGTGTGTATTTGTGTTTGTGTCTGAAGAAGTCAGGACCCTGTCCCCTGCTTTGGGGTCAGACACTTCAAATCCTGGCTCTGCTCCCAACTTGCTGGGGGGCCCGAGGGAAGTCTTCTTTCCTGTTTAGTGTCCCAGACCTCTGTTTCCCCATCAATACAATGGGCCTGTCCAGCCCTAACATGCTATTTATGTAAAACTGAGCTGATTAGAACATTTGGATCTGAAATTCTGGAGGCCTTGGGGTTCTCCTGATGGAGCAGGCAACAGGGGCTGAGTCTCAGAACTGTCTGAGGGAAGCATTGGAGGGGGCTGGGTAGGTGACCCCCTCCCCCCAACTGCACAGAGCCTGCCAGTAGAGCAAAAGCTACTCCTCTCCTCAGCCTGGGCATCCTGGCTGACTCTGCAGGGAGTGGGGCTGATGGAGGGGTGGCCAGGGAGGAAGTGGGGAGAACAGAAGCTGTCATCTGTCCTGAAAGAAACAGCTCCCCAGTGCTTGGGCCACCCAAATACATGGTCTAGCCCCACATCCAGAGACAGACAGACAGAATCACCCCCACCACACACACACACAGTCACATAGCCCTGCTCACACAGCCTTCCCTCACTCAGTACCTGTCATCTAGCCATCACCCGGCAGCCACACTCTGCATTGTGGTCTCGTGGGGAGCCAAGAAACCGCACACACAATCACAACCCACCCCACTCACACAGGCGTATCTACAGATGGACTCGTACACGCGTACACACACAGCGTCACAGGACACACACAAACACAGGCACAAAGCCCTTCTAGAGTCACACGCTGATGCAGAATCCTAAGTGCCCCGGGGCAAACCCTGCTGCCAGCAAGCACGCAAGTTCACGCATGCATGCATGTCCCTTTTTGGGTGAGCCCAGGGCTGTGCCCGGCTCTTTGGAGAACCTCATAGACACACCTGGTGGTGTCACAGAGCCCATTCTTGTTGGGGTCGGGGCAACGAGGAGACTTCTGTGGGGGGCCCATGCCCCCTTTAATAAAAGAAGCTAGATGGGCGCCTCCCTAGCACCCCCTCCATGCTGCAGCACCCCCAGCTCCCCCCAGTCCCAGCATCCTAAGCACTAGGCATCCTTTCTGCCAATGCCCCTCTAGTGGTGCAGGGTGAGTGCACTTAGCGCATCTCCGAGAGGGCAAACAGAGGGTGGGGAGGAGGAGGGGGGACTGCCCAAGGACGGAGCCAGAAGACGTCAGAGGCGAGATTCGAACCTAGAGCGCTGGGCCCCCCAAACTCGCACTCTCTCCCGCCGCGCACTCCCCATCTTCCCCGGCCCGGGGACCCCCGCAGCGTGCTCCCGCGCCCCTCCATCCCAGCACCCCACGGCCTCCGGGCACAAAGCCACTTGGCGGCGCTCGAGGGGGCGCGCGTGGGAGCGCGCGCGGGGGCCCGCGCCTCCGGCCAAGATGTTCCCTCTCGGCGTGATTGACAGGCTCGAGTGCCGAGAAACAAAATTGTTTATGCGCTAATGAATAAGGCCCTGATTGCAAGATCCTGTTTGGAAAATTATAGTGCGGCGGCGGCGGCGGCGGCGGCGGCGGCCCAATTACAGCCCGCGCTGCATATTCATTTCGTCTCTCCTTTGCATCGAGATGAACGGGCGGCTCCGCGCCCTGCAAAGGCAACGCCAAATTTAGTCCCAGGTTCCGCACTCCTCCGCGCCATTGTCTGCCCCGGACCACCTGCCTCCTGCCGGCCTGATTGCCGGCCACGGGGTCCGCCCTGCCCCCTCCTCGCGCCGCTTCCCTGCGTCCTCTACCTCCTTGCTCGGTCTCCCCCCCTCGGCCCTCCCGCCCGTGTCTCTCTCCCTCTTCTCTCTCTTCTTTCTCCGAGTGTTGCACACACTTTCTGACTCTCTCTGGGTCTCTTACTCCGGGTGTGAGGCTCTCCGTCCAGAGCATGAAACATACCGGACCCCCTTCCCCTCTCCCAGCTCCTGCCGTAGAAATTCTCTGGGTTCCCGGGTCCTTGGGGACAATAGGGACTGTAATGGGGACCCGTCTGTCCTGTGGAGGCCATGGAGATGTGAGGTGGATCCCACTCAGCTGTTGGCTTTGAAGATGGGGTGGCTTGACCAGTCCCCCAATCCAGCCTGCTTTGGGAGGAAGGTTCCTTGGTGTCAGTGCATCTCCTCCCTCTGGGAGCCATCACCCGCCCACATCCTAGAGTCCTGGCACCTAGCCTGGCGGAGCTGTGCTCCCTCACACGCGAGTGCCTTTGCCCATGCTGCTTTTTGGCTGGCACCCCCTCCTGTCCTCCAAGACCCTTCCCAAGCCTGTCCTAAGATGTCTTCCCTTCTCACCACCCCAGGGAAGAGGACAGCTCCCCTCCCCTGAGCACCCTCATTCCCAGGCATGTCCTTCTGTTGTAGCAGTGAGCAGGGGTACACGCACACCCTTCTCCAGGGCCCCGAACCATGAAGCCTGGGGACTGGGGCTGAGTTACCCAGTTGCCCTGCGGTCCAGTTCATGGCTGGCCAAATTAACACACCTCCTCTGTGATACGGGGTTTTATTCACCCCATCCTGTTGTAGACTGTTGGTGGGCAGGAGAGGATGTAAGGCTGGGAAGGAGGGCCTGGGGGGCTCCCAGCCCATATGGGCCCCAAAGGTCAGGATGGCCTGTGTCTCTAGGCCCTAGTTCTGCAGCCAGCAGCAAGCACGTCTGCCCCTTCTCACGGGGGTCATTGCCCTCCCTACTCGACAGGTGCCTGAGGCCCACGTGTGGTCACTGAGGTTTGTGGTGATGGTGATGGTGGCGGGAGCTTTTTAGAGGGTGAGGATCATGCACAGAGTGAGGCTGTGCTCCTTGTCCTTCCCTGGGACCCTCGGAGTGATGAAGACACTCCCTCCGGGGTAGGAATTGGGGGACCCAGATGTGCACAAAAATGGACAACCACATACACTGACTGGCCTAGTCAAATACCTCCACCCAAAGACGCACAAAGTAATATACTCACACAGTCGTTATACACAACAACGCACACACACGGATTCAATCTGAAAGATCCACACAGTCTTGAGACACAAAGACAGTGCCGTCCCAAGGGCCGTGCATGGGGCAGCACTGCCCTCTGGTGGCTATTCTGGCAATCTCTCCATCTGGCCCAGACTAGCTTCCTAGAGCCCCAGCTGAGCCATAATGGGGGACACCAGACCCAGGGAACTGGGACTCCCAGGGAGGAAAAGGCAGTTAAGTGTCCCTGAGGATGAAGATCTCTTGAGTTCCAGCTCCCTGCTCCCATCCCCATGTACTCCAGGAGCCCAATTTGCTAACAGTAGGGCCTGACCAGGGATGGTGAGAGGGAGGGAACTCCCCATCATGGGAGGTGTACAAGTTGATCAGGAACCATCTTCAGGCTGGTGGCCTTAAGTGTCAGGTTGGACAAACTTGGAAGTCATCGCCAGCTTGGGATGATATATCTAGCCTTATCCTACCCCCATCCAGCCAGAGCACCCTCCTGTTCAGTTTATTCATCAGCCATCAAACTTTGAGACCCTCGCCGTACTTGGAGCATCAGTGTGAGATCATGGATGGTGGGAAATGAGGTCGCAGAGGGTGGGAACTTTCAAGGCCAGTCTTCGGAGTAAGGACTGTATTTGGGGATAACAAGGATCTGGGGACAGGCTCAAACAGGGAAGCAACATGGTCAGATGGGCATGTGAGAGCCAGCAATGAGAAGAGGTTGGGGGCAGGAGGGCCAGCCAGGAGACACAGCGGTGGCCAGGACCAGGGTAAGGCAGGAGTGGGGTGGTGAGAAGGAGGTGGATTCCAGAGCTACTAAGGAGATTGGCTCAGCAGGTTTGGTGAAGGACTAGCTGTGGTGGGAAGGAGCCGGAGGAGGTGAGCATAATGATGAAGTTATCCAGGGGAACATCAGTGCTGGATGAGAGGGCCAGACAAGAGATGACAAGTGTGATTTTGATCTGTTGAGCCTGAGAGCCAGGGGGACACTGGTGGAAGGTTTACAGGGGGAAGTTGAAATCAGGTCTGGTGACATGCACGTGGGAGTCGGGAGGTTATGGACAGGTAGTTAAAAGCAATGAGCAGATAAGATCACCCAGGCAGGGCCCTTAGAAGCCCTGAGCACTGAAAAGATGGTGGTGCCCGCCCTACATCTGTCGGTGTAAAGGAAGGATACTAAATTGTCAAACATAACACTTAGGTGTCTTACAAAAATTTTATCATCACCAAATGGATGGGTTCATAAAAACTAACATTTTCCTACCGGTCTCCCTTTTTTGGCATCCCTGGTCTGCTGGTGCCCTGAGGCTGCCTGTCTGCCTGCTTGCCTGCTAGGTGATCCAGCCCCACATCCAGGCAAGAGCAGCGATGTCAGGGGCCCAGGGAACATCACCATTCAGGGGCAGAAGGGAGCAAGATGCCCACAAAGGGGAGGGAATAGGGAGGTAGGAGGAAAACCAGGAGTGTGTCTCTTCAGCGGGGCCAAGGAAGTCGAGAATTTCAAGAAAATTATGTAGAAAACCAGAGCTGGTAAGGAGGTGAGGACTGAAGACGTTACTCCAGATGTGTCCGTGGGGCTGCCGGGGCCGGGGGGGTTGTGCCAACCACTCACTCAGCATCACGGAGCTGGTTGCCTCTCCAGGTGTCCTGCTCTGGGGTGGGGAAACTCGGGTACCCCTTGACCTTAAGGCTCCTCCAAACTGAGCAACAGGAAGGGGATGGAACCCCTGGGCAGGGGTTGAGGGGAGCTGGGCTGGGAAGGAGAAAGGTAGAGGATGGATCTGGGGATCCGCCGCGGGGGATCTGCTGGGCAGCGGGAGGCAGTCCTTCCTCAAGCCACAAGGGGGCAGCATAAGAACAGGTCATGCCTTGGCCCAGCGTTCGGCATTTTAGGGCTGTACGTCCAGATCCTTTGGTGTGTCCTTGAACTACCTGGGTCTCAGTTTCTTTTCCTGCGAGGTGGGTCAGTTGGACACCATAATTTCTTGGGACCCTGAGGAGATTCCCTTCATGTCATATTGTCCCATCCATCACCCACCTGGACCTCCGGCTTGGTCTCAGGGGACAAGTGTGGACGGCCTCCCAGCTGTCGGCACATGCGTGTGTCAAGTGGTCGGGTACAGACACGGAATGTGGGCGGGGACACAGAATGCTGGCCTGAATGAAGCCCACAGGCATATGTGAGGTGGGCAGAATGGAGACTACATGATCCCGCAGACGGGGGTTAAACCTGTCTTAACAGCAGTCTCTGAAGGTTGCGCCGCTTCCTCTTCTCTGCCCCTTCTGTCTGCGCTATAGACAGAGTCCAACTGGGAGGCCAGAGCCTGGGCTCCTTGTCATGCCCACCACTGACCCCCTGCGCGACCTTGTCCACATGCTGCCCATTCCAGGCCTCGGGGCCCTGTGGACCGTGGTGGGAAGGAGGCACGCGACCCTCCTCCGCATCTCACCAGCTTCACCATGCCTCTGAGGCAGGCCTGCCCTATCCTTGGACACCCCGGGTGCCTCCCCAGGGGGCCGTGGCAATCTTGAGGGTCGGGACAGCCGGTTCCCGGCCCTGGTGCTGCGGTCTGATCTTCAGAGAAGCCGGCATGAGGGGTAGGGGTCGGGCCTGAGGCCTCGCTGCCGTATCTGAGTGTGGCCTTAGTTGACCGCTTCTGGAGGGGTGGCAGGCTGACCAGAGCTGGTCACGAGCAGGCGTGTCTGCCCAGGGAGGCAGGGCCTGTCCGGAGGGGCCCCTTCCCCACACGGGGTGAGGCGACCCAGGGCAGCCTGTGGAGAGCGGCACGGGAGAGCACCCAGGGGCCAGCTGGACAGCGCCAGCTCTCCTGCTGTGTGACCTCGGGCGAGCGGCTAATCCTCTCTGGGCTTTGGCAGGGGGACTTACGCAGGATTCTAGACAATATCTTGTAGGCCCAGAGTAGCCCTAGGATCTGGGCCAGCCACCTGTCCCTGGGAAGGTGGCCTCATGGAGCCCACTGGGGCTTTAGAAAAATTGGGGATCTGACTTGCTTAGACCCTGGTACCTAATTTGGCCTGGGGGATGGGAAAGGGTAATCAAGAGACTCTGCAGTCACATGGGCTTGGCCAGTGCCTGGACAGGCGACCCTGGGCAAGTCCCCTCCCATCTTGGACCTGCCATTTCCTTGTCTTTCTGAGTTCTGCTCAGAGCAGGACCTTCAGAGTTCCCAACTCCCACTGGGCGCACGGCCTCCCAGGTGGTGGGCCGAGTTGGTTCTTGAGGCCCTCTCGTCCCC
>NC_138382.1:69011731-69123200 GCF_054177405.1 Leptonychotes weddellii | reverse complement strand
ACAGGAAATACCTCCTCATTCCTATTCTGATGGCTAGCGCAACTCTATCTGCACACCTGTAGGGTCCGTCTTGGGGACCTTGAGGGAGCTGGAGCCAATGGCTTGTCTGGGCCCTCCGGGATCTGGGGTCCCGGAAGCTCAGGGGTGGTGCTGGTGCTGCTCTTGTTGGTGATGGTGAGGCTGGAGTTGGCCGGCCATGGCGGGTCACCGGCCCAGTCTGCCATGTGCCGCGGGTGCTGGAGGCTGAGCTCACGGTAAACCTCGAGGCCAGGCCCCGGTCCTCACTGTTGCGCTGTGGGTTCTGCACACACAGAGCAGCCGTGTGGGTACAGATGTGAGGGTGGGGACACATAAGTACAGCCCCTCGGGATCAGGCGGGTGTGAACAGCTTGGCCACAGAAGGGCAGACACAGCCCCAGTAGAGTCATCTGCGCAGCCACGCGTGTAGACACATGTACGTGCCCGGAGAGGTGACCGCGAGTGCGTGGACACCCACCAGGAGGCCTGTGAAGGCCTGAGTGTGCACAGTCATGCGCACGGGCACGGGGACGAGCGTGGGCCTACAGATGTGCACAGGCCCTCTGTCCCCAGCATGCATATGCAGGTACGTACACGTACACGCACACTGGGTGCCCACGAATGCATGCTTGCGGGTGTGCTCGCAGGAACGTGCCAGTCCTCGGGGGGGTGTGCCTTACCCTGAGCACACATCCCCCCTCCAGGCCCTTCCTCCAGGCCTCCCAGGTGTCCAGAGCAGGCCCTGGCTTGGAGCAGATGAGACGTATGCCCCACTCCTCAGCAGGTGGAGAAGGGCTTGGGGAGAGAACTTCACCTTTTTCTTGGACTGGAAGACATGGCAGTGGAAGGTGTCTTGGGTATCATTTTGGATGATATAGCCAAACACCTTCAGGCCTAGGGAATCGTGGCACCCATAGAAGATTCTGGAGGAGAAGGAGGTGCAGGGCATGACCGACACCCTGCAGCCACCAGGCCCCGAAGGAGCTGGGCCTGAGCAGGTTGGGTACCCGGGGGCTGAGGCTGAGCCGAGGAGCCTCCAGACTTGCGGACGGGTCATGCGTACTAGGACTGAGCTCTCATCCCTTGACAGCTCTAGCCCCTGAGGAGAGACAGTGATGAGAAAGGCCAGGCCCTGCCTGGGGTAAGGGTTATGGGGTCTCAGCCTTGTAGGCAGGAAACCAATAGACACAGGCCAGGCACAGCAGGGTGGGAGCAATTAGGGGATTCCTGGAGTTCTCCTGTGGGGCGGGGGTCTCCTCAGGACACCAGGGCAGCGGTAACCAGTAAGGAAGCCGCCCCTACCCCTGCAGATAGTCCTTGACCAGAGCCAGACTGGCGGGGGCCTTGGCCTCTGGATACAAGGGCTCGCTCCAGATCCTGGCCACAGAAGGCGCTGGGAGGGAAGGAACCCAGGCTAAAGATCAGGGAGCCCCTCCAGTTCCAAGCAAGGGGCCAAGCCAGGTATGGCCGGGTGCTGGGCACGCACCTTCTCTGGGTGCCCACTGTGGACCTGGTGCTTTGTCGCCCATTTCTCAGTTGATCGTCATCAAACGCCAGGCCAGGTGGGCCCTGACACTTCCATTTCAGAATTTTAAAAATTGACATATAATTCACTTACCATAAAATTCGCGATTTTAAAGTGCACCACTCAGCGGCTTTTAGTATACTCACCAGGTTGTGCAACCCTCACGACTACCTAGTTCCAGACCATTTTCATCACTCTAAAAGCAATCCTGTTAGTAGCAGTCACTTCCCATCCCCCAGCCCTTGGCAATCGCTGATCTACCTGTCTCCGCGGATTTGTCTCCTTGCGACGCTTCACACAAATGGAACCCTAGAGTATGTGGCCTCCTGTGTCTGGCTCCTTTCAGGTTTTAAAGTACTATGCTTCCATCTTATAAATGGCAACCCTGGGCCAGATGCATGGAGTGATGGTCCAAAGTCACACGGCAACCAGGACTCGGGCCCCCAATGCTGCCCTTTTAAGGACCTCCGCTTGGGGTCTGTGCTTGGGGGCGGGCTGGCGACAACAGAAGAGCTCACAGCCCTCCAGACTGGCGGCTATTCTCAGCTCCGACTGGGGTTTGCCACTGGGGGAGGGAGAACGGAGGGTCAGCGTTGCCTGATACTAATACTAGTAAATAATGATAAAAATAACAATAGTTGATATTTTGACTCCTTCTTTTGTGTTTAGTGCTGTGCTAAAGAAGTGTTTTGTGGGCACTTTCTCATTTAATTTTCATGACAAACCCGAAGCAAGTACTATTAGTATCATCCTCATTATACAGATGAAGACACCAGAGCACAGAGAGGTTGAGTAGCTCAGCCAAGGACACACAGCAAGTTAATGGCAGAGCTGGAATTGGAACCCACGTGGTCTGACTTGGAACTTCCTGCTCTTATCCACCTATACAAGTGTTCTACCTCTTCCAAAATTGCAGAGGGAAGCAGCAATACAGAAGCTCATAATTTTAAATGTTCCTAATGTTGGCAACTAATCACAGTTGTGTGCAACACTTTACAGGCTGCAGGCCCCAATCCTGGAAAGTGTGGTCTAAACAAAGGGAGGGGACACCCACCCTGGGTTTCTTCCTCAGCATCAATGCCAGTTGGTCCACTTCCTTCCTCACAGTTCTGGCAGAGGCAGGGGGAACCTGTCACCACCTGGGTACCCACGTGAGTCCCACCGAGGGCCATGCAACAGCAGGTCACCGCCTGGCCCAGTGGTGGAGTGACGGTGGACAGGGCCCTTCCCCTTTCTGAGTCTCCATCTCCCCTCTGCAACCGGGGGAGAGAACTTTCTTTTTTTAAAAGATTTTTATTTATTTATTTAACAGAGAGAGAGAGAGAGCACAAGTAGGCAGAGCGGCAGGCAGAGGGAGAAGCAGGCTCTCCACTGAGCAGGGAGCCCGATGGGGGACTCGATCCCCGGACTCGAGGATCATGACCTGAGCCGAAGGCAGCCGCTTAACGACTGAGCCACCCAGGCGCCCCAGTTACTCAGCTTCTGAATGTCTCTGTTTCCTTCCCTGTAGGATGGGGAGAATAACGCCTATCCTTAGGTCTGTGGTGAGGTTTCAGTGAATTAACCCTAAAATGTGTAAAGCACTTAGAATATTGCTTCACATTCACTAAGCATTTACTGCAAGTGAGCTTTCCCCCTTATCACCATTAATTGTCATTTTACTGGTGGGAAAACTGAGGACAAAGAAAACTGAGTGACTTGTCTAAGGCAGTGGTTCTCAATTGGGGGGGGAATCTTACTTCCAGGGGACATTTGTCAATGTTTGGAGGCATTTGTGGTTGTCACATCTCAGGGGCTGCTACAGGGCTGCTCACAAACACCCTGTGATATGCAGGACAGCCACCACAACACAGAATTCTCCAGCCCGGGATGCCAGTGTGCTAAGGTCCAGAAGCCCCTAGTCCAGGGTAACACCAGTGGAAAGAGACAGAATTGGGGTCTGAGCCCAAGCCGGGGACCCCAAGTGGCCATAACGGCTGTGCTGTCTGCCCCTTAGGGTGTCCTCAAGGTGAGTGTCCAGTGAGAACCTCACTGCCCAGACTGCCCACTAGCTTCTGGAAAGCCAAGGGGGGAAGGGAGTAAAGTCACGTATCTGCAAAAGCCCCTCACCCACACCTTGCTCCTCCACCTCACAGGGACTTTGGTGAAGCAGAACATGGGCATTGAGGGTTGATGTTAACCACAGCACAGACTTGGGGGGGGGTCCTTATTTCACAGCCCAGCACATCTGAGCTGTGAGGGTCAGAGAGAACATTGGTCCTAGCCCTCATGGGACAATGGAGAAACAGGGCTCTGAAAGGAGGTCACACAGCCCAAGGCTGGGAGCAGAGCCAGGACTAGATGCCAGCTTTGGGGCCTCCCCACCCCAGCCTTTCCCCTCTGCGATGGCCAGCAGCCAGGCAGCCTGCCAAGGAGCAGAGGCTCACGTGATGCACGTGTGTACCCCCCTCTCAGTAAACCCAGTCATTTAGACGGATATGCTTTGCACAAGAGTTGCGCTCTTCCTCCAGGCTCATTGATCCCGGGGCCTCTGCAGGGCCCCTGGGGTGGCTCTGAAGAGGCTGGGATTGCTGCTGGCCAAGTAGCCGCCCTGGGGCCCTGGCTGGGTGGCTGGCTGCCAGGAAGGCAATGTCTTCGTCCCTCTGTGAACTGGCACGAAGCCTCCATCCGGGGCTGGCTGGCAGGAGGGGCTGCAGACAGCCCCCCACAGGGTCTGGGGCTCATCTGCTCAGGCAGCCCCAGAAACCAGTTGCTCAAGGGACATAGACCAGGAAACAAGCCAGAGGGCTGAGGGTTAGGCGGAGGGAGGGCCAGGTTTGGGGAGCCGAGAGGGCCCACGTTTTGCTGAGGGAAAGCCACTGGAGCTGGGCTTGGAGGGGCTAGAAGTGCCGGGAAGGTGGGACTGTCAGTTGGAAGGAACAGAAGATGCCCACAAGAGCCGGGAGAGGGGAGAGCACGTGGGGGCAGGGCGGACGCCTATGTGGCCTCAGAGAGGGTGGGCAGCTGGGGAGGCAGGCCCTGCAGCAGGGGGCCGGTGCTGGTGAGCTGGGCTGGGCTTATCCTGAAGGAGATGGGGCTGCAGCAGGTCCTGGAGCAGGGACAGGCCGGTTGGAAGGCCACTGTGCCATGGAGGGAGGGAGGGGAGGTTAGGCAGGTGGGAGGCACCGAGGCCCGCAGCACAGTGAGGAGGTTAGTGGGAGGATGAGGCCTGACGCAGGGCAAGGGCAGGAAGAGGGGACCTGAATTCAAGTTCATAGGACGTCCTAGGCCAGTGCCGCTGTGAGGGAGGATGCCTCTGTCAGGCCCATGGCAGCAGGCAGGGAATGAGCCCTTCCAGAAGGGCAGGCCCTCTGTTCTTACCAAAGCCAGGTCTGCACGGCAGAGGGTTAGTCAGAGGCACCGCTGGGCCAGGACCGGGGTGTGCAGGGGGCGGGGGGGTGCGCTGGGCATTATGGGGAAAGGCCTGGTTTCCCCATTCTTAGACTCAGGCAGCCTCTGTTCTCAGGAAGAGAAGGTAACAGAAATAAAAGGGGAAGAATGACAGAGAAACGGAGTCTGAGGCAGAAAGCACAGCAGACAGACGCGCAGACACACGGTGTGAGTAGAAAGAAGCGCTGAAAAGCCCAGGGAGACAGACACACAGACACACAGAGACATGTGGGGGACACACAGCAGCAGGGAGGGACCGAGATGGAAGCGAGGAGTGAAGTGCAGCCACCACAGAGAGCGGCCCGGGGAGCTCCCCACGCAGGGACAAAGGACAAGTTCAAGAGCCTTCCTGGGGTCTGGAGGCCCGCGAGGGGGGCTGCTCGCTCCTCCCTGTGCAGTGCTGAGCCAACCCCTGCCTCTCTAGCCCTCTTCCCCTTCAGGGCTTGGCTCCAGGACAAGGAGTTCTCCAAGCCTCCTGCGTCACAGACTCACTGAGCACCTACTGTGTGCCACCACGGTGCGTGCCTGCCTCCTAAAACCCTCCCGACAACCTTACCAGGAGGCTCAGAGAGGCTAGGCTGTTGGCCCGAGGTCACGCAGTAAGTATGCCCTGAGATAAAATTCAAGCTCAGGTCTGTCTGATGAGCCAAGAATTTTTTTTTTTTTCTATTGCCCCCCTCACCCTCCCACTCCATGGATTTAAATGCCTCTGTCTCAGAAGGTGCTTCAGTTCGTCTCAGTATTTTTAGGAATGTCCCCCCTCCTCCATCTCCCAGGTTTGGTTGGAAAAGGAGTGACCATGGAGGGGGCAGAGGTGGGTGTCAGAGGGGACTCCTCTGCCTCCCAAATCGCGTCTGGATCCTTCCATGGAAGCCTGGCAGCTTCTCTGGGCACACCTCCCTCCCTCCCTGCAATCCCCTGGTCTCTTAAGAAGCTAGAGGAACAATTGCTAATCAGCTTCTGAGAGAGTCTGGGGAATGAATGGAGAAGCCAACAACGCGCCTCAATTGCTAGCAGCTGGTCCCCTCCCCAAGCCGCAGCCCCAGCGCTGGCTCCTCTCTCCCTTCTCCATTCCAGCTTTTCCTCCTTCTGCCCTATTTTTCTCGGGCCTCTTCAGGTTTCTCCCTTGACCTGATGCAGCCACAGGCTCTGAGAGACCCCCTTCCCGAATACATCCCCTTCACTCACCTCCCATGTGCCGCCCCTGGAATGCTAAGCATGCTTTCATCTCTGAGCCTTTACACACCCTAGTCCTTCTGCATGGCCAGCCCTACTCTAGCCGGCAGACTCCTGTGCATCCTCTGATGGCCGACTTCCACGCCTCCCCCTCGGTGAAGCCCGCCTAGACCTCTCCCACTCCTCCAGGGCAGACCCCCTCCCCTGGGCTCCCATAGCGGTACCCACACTGGGATATTCATGGCACAGCCCCTCTTTCTCGTGCCTAGGACAGGGCCTGGCCATACGGGCAGTCAGTATGGCAGCACGGCATGGTGGGAAGGTCACTGGACCTGGAGTCCCGTGGGTCCAGTCATGGCTCTGACTTGTGGTTGGGCTGACCTGCCTTTACCTGGCTGCCTCCCACCCTCCTTGTCCAGGTCTCAGCTTCTCTGTCCTTCCTTGGGTAGCCTTCTCTGACCCCTGCCCGCTTCTCCCTCCAAGGGGGCTCCATTTCTTCCCCCGGTCCCACTAGGAACGACTCACTCAGCATCCCTGGGCTCGTCCAGAGCAGCGGTCCTGACTGCATGGCCACCACTGCAACCCCAGCACTTGGGGAATGATGAATGAATGAATGAATGAATGAATGAAGAGAACCTTGAGTTTCTCATCTGTAAAATGGGGATAGTAGTAATTCTGCCCCCCCGGGGCCACTGTGAGCCTTGGCAAAGGTCCATGTTTGCTTTTTTGCCAATTCTCACTATGATTGTAAGTGTTTATTGAAGGGAACCCAATTCCCCCAGGGCTGCTCTAAGGGATTCCTGCAAGCAGAGCACCTGGAGGGCTCCTCGGAGGAGTAGCCTGCCTGCTAACGGGAGCGGGGAAGGATGTGGAGTGGCTAAAGGGTTTGTAGAGTCAGGCTGGAGGCACAGCCCCTGAGAGCCAGACTGGCCGGCCTGGGGCATCTGTCCCCCCTACACCCCAAAACTCCAGACGTGGCCCCAAATTACAGCTGCTGAGGAAACAAGGGGCCAGGAGCATCTGGCCAGTGTGGGCTCTGGCCCCCTGGACCGGGGGGGAGGCTGGATTGGGGCCCATCCACACTGCAAGGGCACCCAGGGCTTCCACGGTCATAGCCCGGCCCCCCGCCAGTGTTCTCCGGCTCCTCCACTAGCCTGGGAGCCCCACGAGTGCGGGGCTGGGGGCTCTCTGCGTGTGTCCTAGTCTTGAGGTGAGAGAGTGCGCCAGGGCGGGTGGGGGGGGAAGCTGGGGCCTGCAGCAAGAGCTGGAGCAGAGAGTTAGGGTGGCGGCGTGGGGGCATGCGGACCTCCCCAAGGTGTTCCTGGGGGCCGGAGATATGGTCAGTTGAGCTGGGAGGCCTCAAATCCCCATCCTTGCTCAGAAGACTCAAATCGGGTGGCAGCTTCAGGGCGGGGGCAGCTGGGCATGGATGGGTGGGGCTGCAGGCTGGTCCAGCCGCCTGGGCCACCAGTGGGTCCCGGATGCGACCCCCAGACCCATCTGTTGAGGGCCCCAGCTCAGAGGAAGGCCAGTTCATGCCCTGCCCCGGGGAGGGAGGCCCACAGCTGGCCAGAGCCCTTCTGAAAACGGAGCCCGAAGCTTGGAATAGCAGGTGGGGCTGAGCTGGCGTCAGCACTGAGGGCTGCGGGCAGATGGCCCTGGGCTGAGCTGGAACAGCCGGCCTCCTTATTTTTGGATGGGGAGGCGGGCGAGGTCCCTGCTGTGGTGTCACACGGGCCTGTACTCAGGTCCCAGCTGCGCCTGTGACTGACCATGAGACATTGTCAAGTACACAGCTTAGCTTCCCTCCGGGGGGCTCAGTGCCACCCACCTCACAGGGCCCGAGTGAAGATTCCGGGAGGGAGAGAGCACGTCCTGCTCTAAGCACAGCACCTGGCATGTGCGAGGGGCTCACAGCTCGTCACCTGTTGCTGTGACTCTCACAGGGGTCTGCTGTCTCAAGCTGGTGGCCTCTCTGGGGCAGGCTGCCCTGCCATGGAGAAGCCTGAGATCGGAGACAGAAGACGGGAGGTGGGTGCTCAGAGCCGGGGAGCATCATTCTGACTTAGGTGGACGTGGGGAGAGAGGGGAGGTGCAGTCAGGGCAGGCTTTCTGGAGGTAGCGGCCTTTAAGCCCAGCCTTGAAGGATGGGTGGGATTCCCGTGGGCAGACATTGGTAGAGGCACCCCAGAGACCTGAACTGTGATCTTGGGGGGCCAGTGTGAGCGAGAGGATTTGTCCGGGTCCTGAGCCGTCCAGCATGCCTCCCCCTCCCCGGGGAGGAAAGAAAGGTGCAGGGGGCCACTGGGGGGCGGGGTGGGGTGACAGCGCAGCCCAGGCCTCTGAATGTCGGCAAGGTAGGGTGGTGCAGAGTTGATGGGGGTGTGCTGTGGGCAGCCACTCTCTGCGGGTGGGGGGGTGGGGAGAAGGGGCCTTTCTCCATCCTTCCTGGCCTTCTTCCTGACCCTGGCTCCCTCTCCCTTCCCTCCCAGCCTGGGACTGGATAGGCTTCCCCGAAGCCTCGTTTCTTGGGCCTTAACTCTGCTTTTGGGGTCTCACAAGCTAGTGAAAGTAAATGCATAGGTCACTTAGTGAGTGCCTGTTATGGTTCTGGCCTCTTGATAAGAACTTTACCTGGATTATCTGGTTTCTCGGTCCCATTTTACAGAGAGAAAACCGAGGCACCTGTGCCCCCGCCCCTTGGCAGGCATCTCTCTGGAGGTCGGCAGACAGTATTGAAGTCCCCCCTCCTCTCTCCAGACTCGTCGGCTTCCCTTCTCCTCCCATCCTGTCTCCTCTGTACAGACAAATTCCCATGGGTTTCCCCAGCCCCCCCCCAGCACCCTGGGACCCTCTGCCATCCCCTTTCTCACACCCACCACCGAAGGGCTCCATAGGGAGAAGAAACGCAGAGCACGAGAACCCCCAAGGGCCAGGCTTTTTGCCCCCATCGCATAAATGGAGGACTTAGGCTGGACACGTCCCTGCTAGCTCCACAGACATCTCAAACCCAATGTGTCCAACACTGACCTCACTGTTGTCCCCCAAACCTGACTCTCTTTCTGGTCCCATTTAGGGAATGACACCTCCATCCCTCAGTCGGGCAGCTTGGGGACAGCCTGGGGTCACCTCAGACGTGCCGTCTCACTTGCCTTCCGGGGTCCTCCCCAACATCTCGAGGCCCCCACCCTTCTAACTGTGCCCGGCACGTAGTAGGTGTTCAGTGAAAGTGTCCTGAGTGATGGAAGGAATGGGTCAGGCTCTCAGCAGCTGCCTCCAGACTCCTTTCCTCCAACCCCTCCTCCACTTGGTAGTCAGAGTGACGTGCTGGGAAATGTCAGTCTAACCTGGGCTGCTGTGGTTGCAAAGCCTCCGTGAGCTCAGGATGGTGTTCGCGCTCCCTCTCCTTGCAAGACCCTGAATAACTTGGCCCTGTCCGCCTCTGCAGCCTCCTCTCCCCACACTCTGCTATATATAGCGATGTTCCAGCCATAACACGGCGCTTGTAGGCGGCCAACTGCACCAGGCTGTTCACACTCTGTCTTTGCGCATGCTTGTCCCTCTGGCTGGCAGTCCTCCCCCCTCTGCCCCAATCTGCCTGGTGAACTATCTGCTTCAGGAGTCAATTTAAAGGTCATCCTGGCAAAGAGGCCCCATCTGACTACCTTGCCTGCCCTCGGATAGCACTTAAGCTCTGCTGTCGTTTATGGATGCGACTGTCCTCTGGATGGATAGGGGGCATCCCTGGCCCAGGGGCTTTGTCATATTCATCTCTGTGTGGAAAGAAGGAGGGGTGTCACTTAAATCTGAGGCACAAAGGCAACCCTCCCCAGTACTTGAGCGATATGCATCCTGTGCATTTATTTGACCAAAAGAAGGTCACTCTGTCAGCTACTTATTGATGCATAATGAAAGACCCTAAAATGGAATTGCTTAATATAGTGGCAATTTATTATTTTTCCTGGTTCTGAGGGTTGACCAGGCTCTGCTGGGAAGTTCTTCTGCTCCACGCACCATAGCTGAGGTCACCCTGTGGCCGCACTCAGCTGGGAGTGCAGCTGGGGCTGGAGCCTCTCATCCCAAGGGGTCTCCCCAGGGGACGCTGATCATTCTGCCGTCCTGCCATGGCACTGGCTTCCATCAGAGAACGTTCCAGGACAGCAAGACCTAGTGCCAAAGACCTTCTTAGACCTCTGCTTGTATTATACTTGCTGACGTTCCATTGACCAGAGCAAGTCACATGGCCAAGACTGGGGCGGGGGTGTGGTGCACTGGGCTCATCCGAGTAACTTCCTGCCGTGGTTATGTTTCCTTCTTTAGAAATGGCTCCCAGTACAACTGAGAGTACTTTCCACCTGTCATGTCAAGGCAAACTGAGTTAGTCAAAGGCAGTTCGAAGTCGCCTCTGATCTCCTTGCTTTGAACCTAATGCACAGCCAAATTTGGGGTCTATTCCATTCATCAAGGCAGGGTCTGCAGGTGGGGCCATCAGGGAGTCACCCAGCCCCAACTTCTGTGTCGTACATCAGCCTTACCCCTGGGAGGCTGGGTCTTTGAGGACAGTCCTCTCCGCGGGACACCTGTCACTTTAGGTGGTAGGACAGGGAATGACACTCTGCTTTCTACCACGCAGAGAACAGCAGGGGATTCTGCTGAGTGCTTGGGCTTTGTTGCTTGGAGGGGGCAGGTAAGGAGGATCATTTCCCCCATCTCCCCACTCCCCATCTGTCCCCTCCTTATTTCCCTTTCTCTTTTCCCATTTCTGATTCAGGAACTTGGGCTAAGTGACCTTTAATATCCCAGTTTTATTCTTCTGTCATCGTCCTTTTGGGGCCAGGCAAGGCTGGATTTATTGGGTGCCTAGCATGTGACAGGCGCTTCTCCTGCCCTCACCCTAGAAGCCCCCGGAGGCCACTAAGCTCCCTGGGTGCCACGCCGCTGCCCTTTGCAATTTGATTCCGGGGCCTGGGGCCATGTGGGGCCCACTGCCCTGGTCCCTCTCTGAGGTGCACCATGCTTGCCAAGACAGAGTTCACTAAACATTTCTGGCTCTCCTCCTCCATCGCATGGGGGGACTGCTATCTTCTCTAACTCTGAAGTTACACTTGCTCTGGTCAATGCTATCTAACCAGAGCCGGCATGCATCACTTCTGAGTGAAGCTTTAAGAACCAGTGTGTAACAAACCATGAGAGACGATGGACTCTGAAAAACAAACTGAGGGTTCTAGAGGGGAGGGGGGTGGGAGGATGGGTTAGCCTGGTAAAGGGTATTGAGGAGGGCACATTCTGCATGGAGCACTGGGTGTTATGCACAAACAATGAATCATGGAACACTACATCTAAAACTAATGATGTAATGTATGGGGATTAACATAAGAATAAAAAAAAAAGAACCAGTGTGTAACTCACCACGTCCCCTTTCTTTCCACCCATGGTGGCCATAGACGCATGTGTTGTCTATCAGTCTTATGACCTTGCGTGATAACTATGTGCAGGGCCCCTGTTCTGTATACATAGTGTGGATGAGAGATAGATTTTTCTGTTAAGTTGCTGAGACTTGGGGGACATTTGTCACTGCAGCATAACATAGCCTATCCTGACTGATGCACACACTTGAGTTCAAGAGGCTACAGGGCTGTTGGAGCCACCTGTGTGGTCCTCATGCCCGGCAAGACATCCTTCAAGCTGGCTCAAAGTCCATTTGGTAGTGTCCAAGAGAAGCCAATGTGGGACTCAGTGGCTAATTGGTTGTGGAGTGGTGCGGGAAATGGAGGAGTCAGAGATCCAAAAATAGAAGGAAATCCTCAGTACTGGACACGCGGAAACTTGAACTCCAGCTCAGTCACTTACTCACTGCATGACTTTGGATAAGAGCCTCCCTCTGTCTCAGCTCTGAACAGAATAATCATCAACATCGATAGATCCTCTATGTGTAGGCACTTTACATATTTCAACTCACTTAATTTTTCCAACACTCTGATATAGGTACTATTATTATCACTCTGCTTTTCAGATGAGGACGGTAGAGAACAGAGAAGTTATCAAACTTGCCTGAGGTCACAAAAAAGAGCAAAAATTCCAACCCGGTCTGACTACTCTATTTTATATCGGAAGTCAGCAAATTATGGCTGGTGGGAAGAATCTGGCCCACTATTTTTTTTTAACAGTTCTATTGCAATATGACATATACTGTATAATGCATATTTTTAAAGTGTATGATTCACTAGTTTTTGTTTTATTCTGCTTTGTGTATTCACCACCACTATCAATTTTCATCATCCTGAAAAAAACCCCCAAAACCCTGCATCTCTTAGCCCTCAGCCTCCATGTCTCCTGAACCTCCCAGCCCTCAGAAATCACTATTTCTCTTAGATTTGCCTATTCTGGACATTTCATATGAACAGAAACATACAACATGCATCTGGCTTCTCTCATTTAGCATAATGTTTTCAAGGTTCATGGGTCAGTGCTTCATTCCTTTTTTTTTTAATTTTCATTTTTGCTACAAATCTTTGTGAATCTTATGTCTTCCTCTTTCCTGTTTTACCCCCTCATTTTGGCAGAGCACCTTCTCTGTAGTTCCTGGAGATTAATGTTATTGTATACTGAGAAATTTCTTATGTTTTGTATTTCTTCGTTCTTTTTTTATTGCCAAATAGTGTTCTGTTGAATGGATGATGCCACATTTTATTTATCCATTTGTCGGTTGATGGACATTTGGGTTGTTTCCACTTGGGGATTCTTCTGGATCGTGGTGCTGTCCATATTCTTGTACAGGTTTTCGTGTGGATATGCCTTCATTTCTCCCAGGGACGTACCTGGGAGTGGAATTGCTGGGTCACATGGTACCTCCGTGTTTATCACCCTTGGAGGACCTGCCCCACCAGTTTCCAAAGCAGCCAGGCTGGCTTATATTGAACCCTGTGTGTACGAAGGTTCTAGTTTCTCCAAATCCTCACCAACCTTACCTGTCTTTTTTTTTTTTTAAAGATTTTATTTATTTATTTGACAGAGAGAGAGATAGAGAAACGGAACACAAGCAGGAGGAGTGGGAGAGGGAGAAGCAGGCTTCCTGCTGAGCAGGGAGCCCGATGTGGGGCTCGATCCCAGGACCTTGGGATCATGACCTGAGCCGAAGGCAGACGCTTAACGACTGAGCCACCCAGGCGCCCCCTTATCTGTCTTTTTTATTATAGCCATCCTAGTGGGTCCGAAATAGTATCTAATTGTGATTTTGGTTTGCATTTCCCTGATGGCCAATGATATTGAGCATCTTTTCTGCCTGTTTTTGTAAATAAAGTTTTATTGGCACACAGCCCTGCTAGCCCACTCATTTGCATACTGTCTAGGGCTGTTCCCTCACCACAAGGGCAGAGTGGCAATGGAAGCCTGCAAAGCCTAGACTGTTTACCACATGGCCCTTTACAGAAGTTTGCTGACTCTTGCTCTGTACTATAGAACCCTATGATCTTTACCATGAAGGTTTGTACCAGTATTGGAACTGCTGAGCAAACATTAGTTTCCTTCCTGCCTCCGTCTCTCCCTCCTTCCTTCCCTCTTTTCTTGGGGCAGACAAGAAAGCTGCAGGCCTCCTTCTGCAGCTTTATTTTCTCCCTGGAGCCATCTTCTTCCCTCCGGGTGGTCTGTCCACCAGGGGCAGCTGCCCACCTGGCACCTGGCAGCCCTTCCCAAGAGCTTTCCCAGGATGGGGGCTCTGTGGGGGGGCACCGCTATTCTAGAGGACTCCTAGTGGCCACTCACCCACCAAGATGAGGGGAGGCAGGCGTAGGGGTTGAAGGCAGGGGAGAGGGATGCCTGGAGGAAGAGGCCTAGAAGGGAAGGAGGCTGGAGACAGCTGGGATCAACTCTGCCCAACCTTGGCATGATAACTAGAGGGGGCCAGGGCCCTCACATCTCCCAGAGACCCTCCCACAGAGGATCAGGATTCCCAGTGTGGAGACCCGAGCTGTGGGGCCCCGGACTCACTGCCGTCTCCTCAGTGTCTTCCTTGGATGAGTTTAAGTATTAAGAGGATGAGTCTTTGGAGACGCAAGATCTGCAGCTGGGGATGGTGAGGGAGGAGAAGGCTGGGGGTCTCCAGGAACCCCAGAGTGAGGCTGGTGAGAGGGAGCCCAGGCCAAATGTTGGGGCCCAGGGAAAGGGAGCCAGCCTGCTGTGGCCTGAACAGCAGGAAGATCTCCCGTCCCCTCACACCTCTTCCCAGGGTCCCCAGCTTGTCACCCCCTGGCTACTTAACTGCATCGAGGGCTGGTCTCTCCACTTCCGGTCCTGCCCCCACCCCTCTCCTAAGGCAGAGTCAGGTTAAGGGTCAGGCTCTGAGCCGCAGTTGGCTCTGCCCCTTTCAGCTGTGTGAGTTTGGGCACTAGCTCCCTCTTGGACTGACTGCTGACATGTAAATGGGGGATACTAACGCTACCTACCTCCTTGGTTGCTGTGAGCACTGGACTAGATAACCCACGTCAAGGGCTTAGAGCAGTGTCTAGCCCAGTATATGCTAGTTAATTCTGTTTCTTAATGCTCAGAGTGTTCTTTCTGAAATAGAAATCTGACCATGTCAGTCCTCCACTCAAAAGCCTCCCAGGGATCCCCATGATTATGGGAAGAAGCTTGTTTTGACACTGACCTGCCAACCTCCCCATGTCTTTACCACCCCCAGCAGCACCCCATTGCTCCCTTGCATTCTGAGGTCTCCACTCAGGGCCTTTCCTCCAGCTATGCTCTCTGCCAGGCTACCCTCCTTATGTCCTCTGGAAGCACCACCCCCGGCCCCAACTCTTGCTCACAGCCTGTACATGAAGTGAGCTAGGGGTGGGAAGGGGTGCTCATCTGATCAACATCACATGAAGTTTTCAAAGCCTGCCATGAAGCGGAGTCCCAGTGCCTGTAGACTTCACCCACTGTGGGCCCCACTGTCCCTTATGTTTGAAGACCATTCCGCATTCTGATCCTCTCTGCACCCAGTGGATCATGTATGGCTTGAATTCATTAAAAACTTGAAGTCAGCTAAAAGTTATTACATTTTAAACAAATCTGATCTAACTCCTTAGAAGTCAGGAAAGTGGTTACCCTGGGGTGGGGGTGGGGTGGTGATTGAAGGATACATATGGGGGCTTCCAGGGTTCTGGGGATGTTCTGGTCCTTGCTTTGGTTGTTAGTTGCATGCATGTGCTCAGTTCATGAAACTCCATAGAACCTTCTGTATTACTGCATGCATAGAAAGAGAGCCAATAGGTTATGAAGAACTGGCTCAGGTGATTATGGAGACTAACAAGACAGAAGATCTGCAGCTGGCAGACCAGAGCCCCAAGAGAGCTGATGGTGGAGGTTCTAGTCCAAGAGCAGGAAAAGACTGATGTCCCTGCTCATACACGTGTGCACAGTGAACAATGACTAGTATTGTTATTCAAAAAGAAACCACTTATTTGAGAAAGTTAACCCTAAATTGCACATGAAGCCTTCTGCTCACTCATTAAGATTGGTCATGCGCTATTCTGGGAACCCTGGTGCTCCTGGACACTCCACCACTTCGTCTAAGAGGAGGAGGAGATTTTGGATCTGGGCCTTAAGGATAAACAGCTCACTGACCAGACGGGGTCATTGGGGTGTAGAGGAGGATGCACCAGGCAGAGACAGCAACACTTGCAAAAGCCACAAGGTGCAAAAGTGCGTTTGCAAATAGAGCCACGCAGGAACTCTTCAGTTTTACTCAGACGCTGGTTGATGTAGACCTTCCCTGCACCTCATCTGGCTTCAGCCTCTGCAAAAAAAACCTGGACCTCATGCGCCACCTGGTGGTGGTCTTGGATACTAACAGGACAGAAACAACTGGAGTCCAAGCTGCTCACATCCCTCTCCCTTGAACCGTTCCTTCCTGTCTTTCCCCAGAAATGGACTTGCTGTAAAAGTGATAGAACAATCAGAGGACATTTTTTTAATTTAAAAATTCTATTTTTTCCAGTTATCAAAACAATGCATGTTAATTGCAGAAAATTTGGAAAATACAGAAAAGAATAGGGGCGCTGGGTGGCTCAGTGGGTTAAGCAGCCAACTCTTGATCTCAGCTCAAGTCTTGATCTCAGGGTCATGAGTTCAAGCCCTGCGTTTGGGCTCCACACCGGGCATGGAGTATACTTAAAAAAAAGAAAAGAAAATATAGAAAAGATTAAAGAAGAAAATCAGTCATCCTAATTCCACTACCCAGAATAACCACTATTAATATACTGGCATATTTGCTTCCAGTGTTCTTCTCTGCATATAATTTTCACATAGCTCAGGATTAGTGTGTATATATATTTACGTATAAATACATAGACATACATATGGGCTCAGTTATGTATAAACATATGTTGAGTATGTTTTTAGCTTTTATTTTTAAAATTTTTTTAGTTTTTGGTTTTACAACTTTTTTAAAGTTTAATTCCAGTATAATTAACATATAGTCTTATATTAGTTTCAGGTGTACAATACAGTGATTCAGCAGTTCCTTACATTACTGAGTGCTCATCATGATCAGTGTTCTCTTCATCCCCTTCACCTACTTCACCACCACTCCCCAACTTCCCCTCTGGTAACCATCTGTTTGTTCTCTATAGTTAAGACTCTGTTTTTTGGTTCATCTCTCTCTTTTTTTTCCTTCTTTTCCATATGTTGAGTATTTTTGTGCACAAAGTCCTGGTGTGGGGGTGAGTGTGGGTGTTGGGAGCTGGGTGCTAATGTCACGCCATGCTGAGTTGGAACCCTTTCCTGGCCGTGTGACTTGGGAAAGTGACTTCTCAGGGTAACAATTTCTCTCTGTATCTGTAAAATGTGATTCGTAACAGGACTTATCCCAGGGCTGTTGTGAAGATTACAGGATGCGGTGTATGTAAAATGCTTAGGTCAGAGCCTGGGGCTGAGAGGTTTGCTCCTGGTAATACATCACCGTGGAAAGCTGCGTCTGCCTTTCCGATTCATGGCATAAGTCTCTAGAAATGGGATGGTTTTCTGGGTCTAAGGATATGAAGAGCCCCAAGGTTGATACAGTGTACCCAAATTGCGAGGCAAATTTCAGCCAAGATCCACAGCTGTTCTCCTTTGTCTCTGTATTCTTCCAGGCCCTGTTTATGCAGAACAGTGTCTCAGCATTGTCATTGCAATGCTTGCCCCCGTTTGCTTAATGTTACATCATCAACAGTTTCCTAAGCGGCTAGAGTTGTCATTGACAGCATTTGCCACCGTTTGCTTCATTACTTCTTTATTGTTGAATATCTGAGTTTTCTTTTCCATTCATTCATTCATTCATTCATTCAAGAAACAGTTCTGCCAGACACCGAACTAGGCCTTGGGATCAAGTGGTCAGCAAGAACAGCACGCTCCTTACTTCTGGCACTTGGACTCTGGCCAGCAAGACAGACCACTGCAAATAAACAGACAGGCGAGACTCCCACTCTAAGCTGTAGTGAGTGCTGTGAAGGAAAAGGAGAGAACTATGGGAGGGATCCACTTTTTGACACATTTTCCTATTTTCGAGAAGTCGTCCCAGGCCCTCATTCTAACCTGCTGTTTGCTCCTCAGCCGGCTTCTCTTTGAGGAGTCCCGTTTGGGGTTGGATTTTCCACTAACACAGTTCCCTGAGGAGTCAGAGCTCACGGAAGTGTTCAAAGATCTGACAATGAAATCAAATGGGCCTTCTTTTCTGTTCTCCCTCCCTCTAAGGCTAGTGTTTCAACCAGTGTGGTCCCAAAGAGACTTACGATTATCCACTTCTTAAATCTACTTGCACTGTGCCTTTTCCTCACCTCTCTCTCATTGTAGGACCTCCACTAGCCCCGGGAGCCTATGAACCAATTGGCAAAGGTGCCCCCTTCCAGTGGACAAAGCCTCAATGGCTGAGGCTTGGTGGGCAGAGCACAAGTTGGATTTCAGCCCTTTTGAGGCCCCTTGGGTATGTGCATGACTGCACATGGCAGCCCTGCCCACAGCCTCTGGAATGACCACCCCAGCTACTTTCTATCTATCTGATTGTCACTCCATCTTGAAGACTTAGTTTATATTCCATCTCTTATAGAAAGTCTTATCTAGCTTTCTAATTCACAGTAAATTCTCCATTCCTTGAACTCCTACCTAAGTAGTTTTTTTTACTCCTTGCCTTATTTGGCACTTAATTGTACCCTGCCTGTGATTCCTCCTGTTTTTCTCTCTTGCATCGCTATTTCATCCGAAGAGGGCTGATTTAGATTGAGAAATTGGAGGTATCTCTGTAGATGTATCATCTACACTAAATGCTGAAGGAGAGGTAGGCAGAGTTCTAGAGAAAGAGTGTTCTAGGCAGAGGAAGGGCATGTGCAAAGGCCCTGAGGCAGATTTTTGAGATGCAAGGCCAAATTAATATGACTATATCTGCATGGAATGGTCTTTCCAGATTTGGCAAATGAAGTGAAAAGCAACTATTAAAGTATGCATTCACACTACTTTCTGAGGACCTCTTTGTTCTGGCCCCTGGAAATGACATATAGAGATAAATCAGACCAGACATGTTCCTTCTCAGACTACTGGAGGGGGCTAAGATGATTTCTATACAGTGTGACAGACACGGTAGAGGGTTATCACATATGTCAGTAGAAGGGTAGAGAGAGTTAACTATTTGCTTGTGGGCACTGAGGAAAGTTTATCCAAGATGGAGACATCTGAGTGAGGTCCAATGTAGGGCAACCCATGAGGAGGCTGGTGCAATGGTCCAGGCTGACGGCTGAATTGGGACAACGATAATAAGGATGGACAAGAGAGGGAAGATGAGAGAGACATTTCAGTGAAAAATGTATACGACTTGGAGATGGACTGATTTTAGGAGGCTGGGGAGAGGAATAAGTTAAGGCGCTGCAACTTTCAAGCATGGATGACTGAATAAAGGCAGTACCCCTCGATGAGACCAGGGATGGAGGAGGAGAGACAGGATTTGGTGGGGTGAGTAGGGTGGTGTAAAGAGATTGGGGGGTGGTGAGGGCTTCTTTTTGGTACCACGGACAGCTCCACGGATCTCCAAAGGCCTTGACATAGATTAGATCAATGGTTCTTGACACTGGGTGCCTTCGAATCAGCAGAGGAGCTAATTTAACATACAGACCCCCAGTCCCACCCAAATATTCTGCATCAAAATCTCTGGGGTTGGGGTTCAGGAACCTGCATTCTAAATAAGCACCCAGATAACTCAGGTACAGGCAGTCACATGAGTATACTTAAACCCTGAAATAAACCACGGTGGCCTCCAGAGAAAGAGATGAGAGCGCCCTCTGCCTGCTAAAAGGATGTTTGGGCCTCTTGAGTTTATGACTGGTGCATTTCAAGGCAGTTTATTTACACAGGGAATCCCCGGGCCAAAACAAAGAAACAAGAGACCAGGGGAGATGAGTGAGAAAGAGGGGCCACTGGTGTGCAGTTACGGTTACTGTCTTCAGTCTGGGGTGAAGTTGGTGAAGGTGAAGTTACACCTTCCCAACTGCATTCCCTAAAAAAAAACGCAAACAAACAAACAAAAACAAACAAATGTGGCTCCCTAAGGTGAGAGGGGAGAACCCTCTCCTTGGATTGGCTTTAAAGATATATTGCAACCCAAAAGAAATTAAAGCAGGGACTTGAAAAGGTATCTGTGCACCCATGCTCCTCGCAGCATTAATCTCAATAGCCAACAGGTGGAAGCAATCCAAATGTCTACTGACAGATGAATGGGTACAGACAATGTGGTAGATTCATGCAGCAAAACATTATCCAGTCTTAGAAAGGAATGACATTCTGAGATATGCTACAACATGGATGAACCGTGAAGGCATTATGCTGAGTGAAATTCGCTAGACACAGAGGGACAAATATTGTATGATTCCACTTGTATGTAATGAGGTCCCTGGAGGAGTCAAATTCATAGAGAGAAAGTAGAAGCGTGGTTGCCAGGAGCTGGGGGGAGGGAGGCTGGGGAGTTATGGTTTAATGAGTACAGAGTTTCACTTTGAGAAGATGGAAGTTCCAGAAATGGATGTTGGTGATGGTTTTCACAAAATAATGCGAATGCACTTAATGCCTTTGAACTGCACACCTAAAAGAAGTTACAATGGTAACTTTTATGTTTATTTTACCACACACACAAAAAAAATGACATAATAAGAAAAGCGGTGTTAATGCCCTCAACTTGACTGGGAATGTGTAGGGCTTCTCCATCCCATGGGGCGTTCTCTGAGAGCAGGGAAAGATGTCTCCCTTCTCCGTCTGGGGCTCTCCCGGGACCAGCAGGTGTTTCTTTCAGCGGATAGCTGCTCCCCCAGGGCCTGGACTGGGCCTGTTCCTCATCAGACTGAGGTGCTTCCCGATGGTGGAGTTCCCTCCACGGGGCGAGGTTCTGTCTCCTCCTTCCGAGGGAGTTATTCTAGCAACTGTGTATGGGAGGTGGGGGAAAGTGGGCCTCTTGGTTGAGATTTTCGTCCGTCCTCCGCAGCCCCCGGGCTCAGGAGCCCCACAAGCGCCCAGCACCTTCGTAACCTCCATCTCATCTTGTGCCTCTCCCAAGTTCGGCGCCCTCAGAAGGCCAGTGCCGTCTCCCCGGGCGGGCGGGCCCAGGCGGCTTTCCGCCCTCTTCCAAGATGGCCGCCACCGCTTCTGTGACAGGCCTGATCACGTGGGCGCCGTCGCCTATGAGGTCGCCACGGCTCCGGCGGCGATTGTCCCTTCCCGGGCCCCGTCCCGAGGAGGCGACTGCCCTTGTCAACCGAAGCCTGAGCGATCATGGCAACGGGCTCAGGCGGGGAGCGCGTGGCAGCGGCGGCAGTTTGGTCGCGGGCCGGGGCGGCGGAGCGGCGGCGGCGGCGGCGGCGGTGGCACTGGCGCTGGCACCGGCCCTGAGCGCCATGCAGCGGGGCAGCTCCGAGAGGGAGCTGGCGGCCGGGTGGGAGGCGGAGGCGGAGGCGGTGGCGGTGGCCGAAGCGCCGGTGGCGGCGGCGGAGCAGGGCGGCGTGGACTCGGGCGCGGCCGGAGAGCCGGAGCGCAAGACGCCGGAGGAGCAGCCCAGGGAGGGGGCCCCGGCGCAGCCCCGCGTGGCCGAGGAGGGGGACGCCCGCGTCGTCCCGCGGCCGCTGCCCACGCTGCCCCTGGCCAAGCCGCAGCCGGCGCGGGCGCGGGGCCTCTGTCCGCACCGGAAGCCCCGGAGCAAGGGCCGGGGCTGCCGGCGGAGCTCGGGCCGCTCGGCGGACGAGTACTGCTCCCAGCGGCCGGTCACCGTGGACAGCTCCAAGGCCAGGACCTCCCTGGACGCCCTGAAGATCAGCATCCGCCAGCTCAAGTGGAAGGAGGTGAGGCCCGGCCCGGCCGCGTGGGCACGGCGGGAGGGTGGACAGTTCGACCTCAGAGGACCCGGCGGCCCAGGCCAGGGCTGAGGGCTGAGCTCCTGCCGAGCGCCACGCTCCAGGTGCTCATCCTTCAAGGCCTAGCCCCCAAAGTCACTTCCTCCAGAAGGCTTTCAGCCCGCTCCTGGTCAGGTTAGCCGACTCCTTCCCCGGGCTCCCCTACGCTACGGCTCTGGCTTCTAGCCCTCAGCGCTCACCTGCTGTAGATACCAGCGCTCCCCTGCGTTGTAGATCTTAGCTTTTATGTCTGTCTCCTCCCCCAGCTTTGGGTCTTCGGGGCCCGGGACCCTCTCTTTCACTTCTTCATTTAAGTTCTCTTCGTTCAGCACTTACTGTGTGGCAGTTGAACAGTTGGTACTTTGGAGGCAGACAGACTTAGGGTCTCACCACACCCTGCCACTTAGCTCTGTGACTTTGAGCAAGTTGCTTCACCTCTTAAGCCTGTTTCCTTTCTGTGAAGTGAAGCGAATAATACCTGTCTCGTATTAGTATTAGAAGACTCACTGCTTATTGTGGCATAGCACAAGTGTGCAATAAATGGTAACTCATCCTACCACCCTCACCTCTCTCTCCTCCTCCATCACTGTCACCACCACCATCATCATCATCAGGGCAGGAACTGTATTTTACATTCTAGGACTTGGCATATGGTGCGTGTCAGTAAGTGGTGGATGCAAGGGCGAGTGAAGGAATGGGCTATTCATCCCTGGACCCATTTTAGACCTGGTGGGGGCAGGGATGCAGCACTAGTGACACAGAGGGGTGCCTGTTGCAGTTGGCTGACTGGATAAAGCCATTTGACTTTCTTTTCAGCTTCTAAGGCTACTTAACAGGGTTCCAGGAGTGGTGGGGTTGTGATTTAAGGGAGTCAGGTCTGGAGACTTAGACTCAGATGGTCTGCTGATGGAACAGGAGTCCACAACAGGCAACATGAAGATTCAGGTACTTAGCTCTGTCTTTGGCTATGGCAGACATTCAGGAATGGTTTTATGAAGTTGGAACACACAGAGAGATGGCCACAGAAAGACCTGATGAGGTCAGAAGGTTGATGTCCCAACAGGAAGGAGTCATGTAGTTTGGAGGGAAGTCAAGAATCAAGCAGGGCAGACTTCCAGGTAGGTAGGGGTTAGCCATTGGGGAAGTCTCACTCCCCATTCCCCACTCCCTGGGTGTCAGCATCCCCAGGCTTGGGGCTTGGGATTCAGAGGAGGACTTCTATGCCTAGGATACGTGGGAGGAGGGCTCCCCGTTCTGGGCAGGGTCCCAGGTCTGGGCCAGAGATATGAGGGCCAAAACATCATAGAATTGGAGAACTTGTCAGTGCCACGGTCCTAATGAGAATCCAGGGACTGAAACCAGGCCCAGAACCAGGCGAGGATGACTGGCCCAAGGAGGGCCTGTGCTTAGCTTAGCCCCGTGGGAGAGAGAGACACAAAGCTGACTAGATCTTGAGAGATGGAGCCAGAAGGACTCAGAAACCAGCAGGCATGCATGCCAGGTTCATGCACTCAGTCTGTGAGCGTTTGCTGTGGATGCTGGACCCTGGGAATCAAAGGTGCTTAAGACGTAACATCTGCCCTCAAGGACCTTATATAGTTCAGTAGGGAAAAAACACAAGTAAAAAAAAAAAAAAATCATTGCAGTGATTATAGGATCTTTACTGCTGCTTCCTGAAATGCTCTTTTCCCAGTTATTTGCATGGCTCACTCTGTCACTTTTGCTCTTTGAGCAAACGCCACCTCCTCAGAGAAGCCTTCCCCTGTGATCCCTCCTCCAACCCTTGCTCTTCTTTATTATCTTTTTTATAGCGCTAAACTCTACTCGACACTATATTATGTATTGTTTGTTTATTACCTGTTTCCCTCATTAGAATGTAAGCTCCACGAGGGCAAGGGCTTTGTTTTATTTACTGCTGTATCCTCAGGTGCTTGGCACATAGAAGGTGTTCAATAAATACTTGTTAAATGGATAAACACATTATGTGATGTGTGTCTCCCTGTCCCTATGTAAAGGTGTAAGTGCTGGGGGAGAAGAGGAAGGCCATCTCAAGAAGAGTTTCCTGGAGGAGAGAGGTATAAACTGAGTTCTGAGTGTTGAAGAGGAGTGGGAGTTATTTAGGGGCTGTCGACTTTGGATCTCTGGTAGAGGGCGTAGTATGGGCATAGAGGTACCTTTGGGGCTTTGCATGTAGTTCAGTATGGCTGGATATGAGTGGGCGGCAGGATGGTGGTGAGGGGAGGCTGGAGAAATGAGCAGGGGTCAGATGGGGGATGTGGACTTGTTTTGGGGAGGCTGAGTGAGCCACTAAAAGAGTTTAAGGTTCTTCCATGTATCGACTCTGCTCGTTTGGCAAGTGAGTTAAACTCTTTAGGCTTCTTCGTCTGCCTATCAAATGGGGGTAGATTGGGCTAGCTAGTTTAATGGTTCTCCCGTGGCAGCCACATAATGGTAATGTTAGTCTACACGAGGCCCTTGCACTGGTGAACAGTGTAGGGGGCAGTTTCCAGGCATTACCTGTAACTGCCCCCTCCACCCCAGTCCTGCCTTTTACTTCTTGGTCAGAAAGCATATTGGCCTGCAAGTGGAGTTGCTCCTTCTGGTATATTTTAAAACAAATTCACTCACCTCAGTAGGACTTTACTATTAGATGCGTGATTATTCACTTAATGTCACTCTTCCCTATGAGTCTATGAGGTCCTGGTCCTCCTGTGAGGGCGGGAGTGGTGTTTGACTTGGGGCACATATTCACCAAATGATGATACTTGCCACAGAGCTCACACTTCATCTTGATACCCTAGAATGTGGACTTTCAAAAGTACTGGAGTGGGTAAACTTTAAGTTCCTTCCAGCTTTAAGCTATGATTATGGTATTTTTAGTACCCACTCTAAAGTTGATTGCATGACAAGTAACTTATAAAGCAGGTACCAACAAAGTGCAGATACTACCTCTTCAGGCCTCAGTTTCCCCATCTGTTACAGGGGTGATGTTGGACAAGATCATCTGTAACGTTCAGCACTGATGTTCTCGGAGCAGGCATATCTCCACTGGGAGCTGGGACACAAGGGATCGAGTGGTGTCCCTTGTACGCCATGCTGTGCTGTTGGCGCAGGATTTGGGAGTACCCAGCTGGCTTTGGCAGGGGTGGGTGGGTAGCCCAGGTAGGAAATAAGGTCATGAACACCCACCAGGGTAAAAGTCTTTCCTCTGTGAGTGCATAGTGAGGGGCCACACCACAGAGTCCATTGAGCAGGGCAGCATGTAGCCAGCGTGTGAATTTAACATTTGCTCGGTTACAGGTCACGGTCTCTCTTCCTCCTTCACTTTTCTTTATTACACATACATTTAACGACAATGATTGTGAATGTCAGCAGCTGTGATGAATGCTTACATAACTCTTACCCTGTGTATGTAGCTGCAGTGATTTGATTTTCCCAACAGCCCAGTAAAGTGCCTCATTGTCTCCATTTTACGGAAGAGGAAATTGAAGTACACAGAGGTTAACTTCTCCAAGGTCATGCGGCTGGTAAATGGCGGAGCTAGCATCTGAAACAGACTCTCTGTTTGAAACCAGCCTTCAGTTCTGGGCCCTTAACTGTTTCTTACTGAATCTCTATCTGCAGACCCTGGGGTGGAGTTACAGATCTGGATGTGAATGGGATTCACTCCCTGCCCTCCAGCAGCTCCCAGTGTGAGGGACAGACGTGCACACAATGGCAGTCCAATCTGGGTGCTGAATGGGTGAAGGCCATTCCACACAGAATAGGAACAAAGGCAGGGAGCATGGATCAGCTTTTGTATGCAGAATGGGACGATGGCAGCATAGGGAGCATGTGGGAGAGCAGGAGAGATGAAGAAGGAGCCAGATCACGGAGGATGTTGGAGGCCACGCAGAGAAGCTTGCGCTTCTGTCTGAATATGACAGGATCTTGCCATATATAGACTCAGCTTCTCTTGCCCACTCTCTCAGCCCCAGGTGAACCACGCCAACTCTCTGATGATTCTCTTTTCAGTTCTCTCCACGCTGGTCAGGTCTAATCCACTTGTGTCTACAAAGTTAAATTTGCCTCTCAAAGGAAAATTCACAAATGTTAGCTCTGTGAACTTAATAGATAAGGTGAAAGTTTATTTTAGAATAGCCAGATCAGGTTTATGGAGTCACTATTGAAGTTGCCACATGAAAGAGAGGGATGGTTCCTGGCTCCTAGTAGATACTCAGTAAATATTTGTGGACTTGTATGGTCCTCTTTCAACTGTGTAAGTCCTGTATATTCTTTTGCAGTTTTGACACCAGCAGTAATGAAACCTTAGGGAAAAGACACCAAGGAGAATAGATGCCACTATTGTTATGAGCTGCCCTCCTTGGAGATGTAGGTTCTGTATACATGCTCAGTGGTGCTGTGGACACCAGCTAGCTGACGTGAACGAGGGCACTGAGAGATTCCATAGAAGGACCTTTGTTGATAATAGCTTGCATAAGCCCCTGCCCCAAGATCTATTACAGTGAGAGCTCTTTGTTTCAGAGACTCCAAATCATGCGTTGTTTTCTGAACTTTATCCAGCCTTCTTTAGAATATGTATACACTTATTATATTGTCCTATTTATAACTTATATAATATTAGTTACTGCTTATTAAATATCTGCTTTGTGCCAGGCACTGTACTTAGTGTTTTATGCTTATTAAAAATTATATCAGACATTTACTATGGATTGTTTTATGTAATCCTCACAGCAAGCCCCCGAAGTAGATGCTATTATCATTTCCAAATTACAGATGAGGAAACTGAGGCTTAGGGAGAGGTTGGTGCAGGGCTAGCCCAAGGCCACAGGTAACAAGTGGCAAAACCATCCAGGGCCTGTGCCTGGAACCAGCGTATAGTCCTACACTGTCTTCTTTGCTAATCCTTTGCTAAAATCCACCCTGCCAGGAGTTACTCTATTATTCTTAGTCCCAGATGATGCTTGAAGACACTGAGGTGGGCACAGCAATTAAGAGGCAGAGTCAGGGTTCAAACAGTGGTCTGTCTTGTTCCAAAGCACACTTGTTGGTGTGTTTTATAATTCTCCACTCGTTAACCCTCCCGTTTGTCTGACTCATAACTCTCAAATGACAGTGGAGCCGCTCAGAACCAGGAGAGCGGTATTGCAAAAAGGACTTAAAATAAAACACGTTGAAATATATCCTGCCTGGCAGGGAGAGCATTTGGTGACTGTACCTTCCAAATCCTATTTTGTTGCTGCCCACAGAGAAGTAATTTGGGTGCCATTTGACTAGCTGAGTTGCCTTGCTCCTCTATGGAATGTGGTCCTGCTCTATGAATCGCTGTATCTCATTCCTTCTGGAAGAAGGTAGGAGTATAAAATGAAAAACTGGATAGTTTAATCTTACTTCCCTTTCTCGTCCCAATGATAGTCATTGCAGTTTACGTTCCGTTTTTTGAAAATAGCCTTATATGTAAGAATGGTTTATATCCTACTCCATCAAATGCTCTCCTTTCAACAGACATGCTATTTTAATGCTAGTCCACCAGAATTTTTCCTTTGCCAGTTGAGCTTGTCTGGCCATAAAAATCACAATTCACTACCGCTATTGTTTGAACAATATGGTATGTGCAATAGCTTCACGAATCCACACTAATGTCTCAAACAGTCCCTTAAAGAATAAGTTCCAGGGGCTCATATTCAAGTTCAGGGGCTAGTACAAATTAAAATTTTGTTTTTTTAGTCCATAATTCCTAGAGCTGTTTCCCGTGTTATGTAAACATACCCTCTATTGTAAAGAGCCTCAATTTTGGTAGCATTCTGGATTCTGGGTTTGTATCAGCAGAAGTCGAACACAAAAATTCAATCATACAGTTTCTTTTTCTTTCAAATCTGTTCTTTGAAAAGGACATATTATAATAGTAACTGCCCACTCTTTAAGTGCCTTCTCTAGACCTCAATTTCTTGATCTGTAACAAGTCAATGACACCTACCTTGCAGAATTTTTGTGAGATTTAATAAGGGAATGTGTGTAAATTGCCTTAACCCCATGCTTGACACTGTGAGTAGTTAGTAAATGTTAGCCATTTTTCTTCCTTTGAGCAATCACAGACTTTGGTTATTTATTATTTATTATTTATTTATTTGGTTACTTTTTTTAAAAACTAGGAAAAAACTATTATAGAATTTAGTCTGCATATATAGGTTACTGGTTAACCAGAGCATCTATGACCAGCTCATTGGAATCATTTCATAAATATTTTGAGACCTACTCTGTGCCAGACTATATTTGGGCTCTTGGGATACAGCAGATAGCAAAAACCCACAAAGCTCTCTGTGGATAAGGGACAATTACATTTTAAATGAATGTCAACGTGATATAGTCTGGGTTTAAAATTTTTAAAATAACACGGACTTAAACTTTTTGAACCAATCATACTTTTAAGGTTTTGTGAGTTTAATTGAAAAATTTAAAGCTGCTATTTTGAACCTGGTGCCTTCCTCACACTTTGGTGTATTAATTATCAAATA
This sequence comes from Leptonychotes weddellii, assembly GCF_054177405.1. Classification (NCBI taxonomy): domain Eukaryota; kingdom Metazoa; phylum Chordata; class Mammalia; order Carnivora; family Phocidae; genus Leptonychotes; species Leptonychotes weddellii. The sequence goes on along the minus strand of NC_138382.1, from coordinate 69,095,154 downwards.
CATCACTGTGGGAAGCTTATTGTAGCTATTTGAGTTCACAGGGAGGACTGAGGTTGTGCCTGGGAACATACCCATTAGCTATGTGGATGAGATGTGGATTTCCTGAGCTGGTTTCTTTACTCTTTACTGTCATCCCTACAGTCCTCCCACTGACTCTGGAAACACCATTGCCAGACATGGGTTTAAATCTTGGCTCTGTGACCCTGGGCAACTGCTCTCCCTCTCTGAGCCGAAGATGTCTCAACTCTAGGAATGAGCATCACATACTTGGTAGGGTTGATAGGAGGGTTCAATCAGAAAATCTTTAAAGTGCCTATGTTTCCAGTAGGAATACCTGTTTGGCTTTCCCTCCAGTGAATTTCTGTGACATCTTCCTTAAGTTTTATAACAGAAACGTGGAGGTGTGAACAGGCAAATAACCTTGCTTGTCCTTTCATTAGTTTTGAACTCCTCCCTTCCTGTGGCTTCTCCCCTGCAGCCACGTTATGTCCCTGAGATTCCTCTGCAAAGGTTGGTGTTTTGCTGGAGAGAGCAGTAACCCTGGTTCTCTATTCCACATGGACTAATATCTCTCCTTTCACGTCACGTCCAGTCGTGCCTGTAACAGCTGCCTCGGCTGCCATTTGTGTGTGTGTTTGTTTCCCTGGGTGTGTTTGAACCATTATCTAGTGATTTTTATAAATGCCTTTGTAAGTCCTAGCAGGCAGTTCTGACGACTCTTTCTGTAGCCCCATCTGCTTCTCTTGTCGTCTGAATAAAACCTCCTTATCCTTCATGGAGCTGGAAGAATAGGGCAGTTTTTCTCCTGCGCCCATCATCCCAATTTGGTAGAATGTTACTTTTCCAAAAAGTCCTTCTGTCCATCTGCCTAGAACTCTTATGAAGGACAGTTTTCCTATTTTGTTTTTTATGCTCATAGGGAGATTTTATTTCTAGTTGTGTCTCAGAACTGTGGTTTATTGGAATCTAAAAAAGCAACAATGGTAAATTTTCTGGACATCTTAGATTATTTATAAATAAATTTGTTCAATATCCAAAAACAATATGTGCTTATAAAAAATGTATGCAGTTCCCAAGTATATAAAATAACCCCCAAGCCCGCGTTCCTCACCCCATCCCCTTCCCTTCTAACTCTTCTCCTTAAGAGGCAACACCACCAAACTTACAGTTTGGTATGTATCCTTCCAGAATTTTTTCTTACTCCTGCATGTGTCAGGATAACTAAATTGTGCTCTAGTAACAAGCAACCACAATATGTCAGTGGCTTAATAACAACAGAAATTTATTTCTTGCTCATGCTCAGGAATTCAGTGCAGGTTGATGGGGGGAGGAGGGATGGGGGCTGTCAGCATTTTGTTCTTCAGAGACCCATGCTTCCAGCTCAACACCTGCTTCACTGAGTCACTGAGGGGAAGGGAATGTGCACATCGTGTGCTGACTTTTAAGACTTCTACCCAGAAGTGACTGTGCTCACATTTCACTCACCAAAGCGTTACATGGCATGGCTAACCTCACAGGGCTTGGGGATGTGCGGTCCTACCATGAAGGTATAAAGAGGATAATCAGAATATCCGGTGAACGGTGCTAATGACCACCGCAATATGAATCATATGTAGAGATGCAAGAGATACATATAGAGTATATAAATTTAAACATACATGATTTTAAATACTGCAGTTAAACAATATGTATAATGTTTGGCAACTGCTTTTTTAGTATGGACATCTTTCTCTGTTAGTAAGTATGGGTTCATATCATGTTAATAACAATCTAATAGTCCATTTTATGGATATACCATCATAAAATTTATTGATGGATATTGTTTCCACGCTTTTCCCTTGCAATGACGAAGAAAGGCACAGTGGACATCGTTGTTCAGACAATAAGTGTTTATTTTATTTTTTTTTTACTTTTTAAAAAGATTTTATTTATTTATTTGACACAGAGAGACACAGAGAGGAGGGAACACAAGCAGGGGGAGTGGGAGAAGGAGAAACAGGCTTCCCACTGAGCAGAGAGCCTGATGCGGGGCTCGATCCCGGGACCCTGGGACCATGACCGGAGCCGAAGGCAGACGCTTAACGACTGAGCCACCCAGGCACCCCAATAAGTGTTTATTTGTATAAATACTTCTGTAGGATAAATTCCTAGGAATTGTTGGGTCAGAAGGTATATGCACTTTGTGTTTTGATGGTCACCATCAAATGCCACCAGCAATGTTGAGAGTGCCTATCTTCTCATCTTCTCTGCAATCCATCTCCTATTAATCTTCTAAATCTTAGCCCAATCGATAGGTAAAAATGTGTTCTTTTGATTTACACTTCTCTGCTTGTCAGTGAGTTTGGACTTTCAGTATGCTTACTAGTCCTTTGTACTATTTCCTCTGTGGAATGCCTAAATGTATTCTTTGTTCATTTATCTTTAAGGTTGTTTATGTTTCTATTTTGCTTATGTTGATGTTTTTCTTATTGGTTTATAAATATTGTGGATAATTACTTTTTGTCTCATATGCATTGTAAGCCGTTCCCCTGTTGATTATTTAAACATCTAATAGATAGTCATTTGCCTTGCATAATCTACCTTATTCTAATTAAAAATTTTTTCATCCCTATTCACTAAAAGCAGTCCTTACTTATTGTTGACTTGTTGGCTCAAGAGAGTAGAAAACACACACAGTTCTATCTTCAGATGCTGTTAAACTTCTAATGGATTAACAGGTTGTGTTGAGAACCTTAGGGTCTTATATTTCTATGGAGCTAGATGGGTTTTTCTTTTTTTTAGAGAGGGAAGGGGGAAGGGGCAGAGGGAAAGAGAGAATCTTAAGCAGACTCCATGCCCAGCACAGAGCCCGACATGGGGATCGATCTCAGGACCCTGAGATCATGACCTGAGACCAAACCAACTGAGCTTAACCAACTGAGCCACCCAGGCACCCCAGAGCTAAATGTTTTATGTGGAACTTTTACATACATTTATCTAATTGACTTGAACTTTGTGCAGTGAGTATGGTAGACTTCATTATTTCTGTTTCATAGCTGTCATTATGGTATGGAGTTAGATTTGGGTTTGGACCCCCACCACTTATTAGTTCTGACACGGGGGGCATCATACTTGTCTCATAGGGTGGTTGTCCCATTTTAATAACATATGTTTAATAACATATATAACCTGCATGCCAAAGCCACTACATAGTAAGTCTTGGTTCCATTTCAACTCTCCCACCCTTCAGAGTTGTTAGGCGACATACAGCTTAGAACTGGACGCCGGGTCTCCTGGCTCTCAGGCTGGGTCTTGTTCCAGTGACCACATTGCCCATTTAAATTGAGTATGATTTCCTGGCCCCCTAGAAATAAATAAGACCATTGGAAATTACTTAATTACCTAAGTCATCAGTACAGGACTGGGCTTTGAGCCTGGCTGTTAGTTTCATTTAAAAAGCACATTGTTTAAATACTAAAATTTTGGGGAAAAAATTGAAAAAATTTATAATCCTACTACACAGATGCAATGACTCCTTTCTTTTTGAAGCATTTCGTTTCAGCATTTCTTCAGCATAAATTTCAGCTGATGTGATTAATGTCAATGTTTTACAAAGCTGATCTAGTGTCATTATGTTAACACTAATGCCCACATTATAATTTAGACATTTTCCTATGCTATAAAAACTTTCAGAAATGTCATCTTAATTGTTAAAAAAAAAATCTCATTCAGTGAAATTTATTTATTTATTTTCATGTTAGTAAATGTTTAGATTGATTCCTCTGTGAAAAAATTTTCTGGAGTCCTTTTCCCCTACATTTTAAATTATTTTCTTAAAATAAACTTTGCAGAAATGAAGTATTTGGGTGAAAGGATATGTATGTTTTCAGGCTTCTGGAACGTATCACTAATTTGCTTTCCAAAAATTGTAGCAGTTTCTTTCTTTCTTTCTTTGTCCTTTCTTTCTTTCTTTGTCCTTTCTTTTTCTTTCTTTCTTTCTTTCTTTCTTTCTTTCTTTCTTTCTTTCTTTCTTTCTTTCTTTCTTTCTTTCTTTCTTTCTTTCTTTCTTTCTTTCTTTCTTTTTTGAATTGTAGCAGTTTCTACTTAACAGTATATGAGAGTTCCTACAAGTACCTGCTTTTGAAAGATGTAATGACAAATATTGGAGAAGAGAGTGAACTAGGTGGATCTCTTCCCTGTCTTTGCCAAATCTAGTTCTGATAATTATTCCTAGTTCAAAGCAGGGCATTTTGATAGGACTATTTTTGTGTAGCTATTATGTCTAAATTGAAATAGCCACATCAGAATATAAAGCCACTTTTAAATTTTCAAATAATTTACTCAGTGGACGTGCTTGATTTTCTCTCTACCCTTGACCCTTTCCCCACATCTGACTCCTGGATCTTCTTCCCATAGGCTGAGGTTTAAGCATTTCGCATACAGTTGGGTAATGAAACTGTGGAAAGTTTCAATAGGTTATTTCTTTGTCTCTTAGGTTTTGTCAAAATATCTCCGGTGTGAAAAAAAAGGACACATTAAAGGTTGTATTAAAATGTCACATACCATCATTAGCCATTAGGGGAATGAAAATCAAAACCACGATGAAATACTACTTTGTTCCTACTAGGATGTCTAAAAAAGCAAATCATAAGTGTTGGTGAGGATGTGGAGAAATTGGAGCCCTCATATGCTCTTGGTGGGAATGTAAAATGGTGCAGCCATTTGAAAAATGGTTTGGCAGGTCCTCAAAATGTTAAACATGGAATTTCTACATCCCAGTAGTTTACTCCTAGGTATATACCTGAGAGAAATGAACATGGATGTTCACTAAAAAACACTATGCTAATGTTCATAGTAGCATTATTCACAATAGGCAAAAAGCGGAAACAACCAAATGTCCATGAGCTGACGGGTAAACAAAACATGGTCTATCCATGTGGTGGAATATTATCTGGCCATAAAAAGGAATGCACTGATACATGCCACAACATGGATGAGCCTTGAAAACATCTTACGTGAAAGAAGCCAGCCACAGGGACCGCCCGTGATGTGATTCCATTTATACAAAACGCTCAGAATAGCGAAATCTGTATAGAGGAAGTAGGTCCGTGGTTGCCCAGGGGTGGGGGAGGCTTTTGGTGGGGAAGTTGGGCACGACTGCTAGTACAGGATTTCTCTTTGGGGTGATGAAAATGTCTTAATATCGGTTGTGGTGATGGTTGCACAGTTCCATGGCTGTGCTAAAAACTGTCGAGCTGTACACTCGACGTGGATGACTTGTGCAGTATGTGAATTGTATTTCAATATAGATGTCGGAAAAAGTGCCATGTGCTTATCCAGTTCTCGGCATTGAACAGTACTTGCCTCCCAGGTAGTAATTGTAAACATGCCTCAGGAACTCATGTCAGCCCCGTGCGTCCTGTTGTCATTCTGCGTTGCAATATTGCCTGTTACTGGTACGTCGACTTTTTGGACACCTGTATGAAAGGGACTCTGTCCTGGTGGCAGCTGTGACACCATTCCAGACTTTCACTGTAAAAGTGAGTTTTGGTTTTTGTGGGGTAGATTTGAATATTTGCCTCAAGGATAAAGCTCAGGCTCCTTACAAAAGGTCCATATGAAGACTTCCATGACCTGAGATGCAGTGTAGCATGGACTTTGGAACCACACAGATATGGGTTTGGAATAACTCACTATGTAACCGTGGGGAAGTTTTGCTCTGAACCTCAGCTTCTTTACTTATAGAATGGGTGTAATACAATTGGGAGTTGCTTGTTGCCAGCATTAAAAAATATAATCATGTATTTAGCCTATGATACCAGGTATACAGTAAAGACTCAGTTGACTATTTTTTATTAATATCTGGGCCCTAAGCTTCTCTATACTTCACGTATTTCAGGCCTTGAACTTTCTCTACTACTAACACCGCACTGTGAGTGGCTCTCTTGAGCCTTCATGCTGTACCATTCCCCTTTACCTTGGTCATATTTTCCCTCTTCCTTAGAATGTTCCCTTCCTTTCTTTGGCTAACTCTTACACATCCTTCAAGGATCAGCTCATGCCTCCTCTTTTCCATAGGTCTTTCTGGCCCCCTCCACTCCCACACACCCCAGGCTAGGCTAAGTATCCTTGCTTAGTCACTTATGGTACTTTATATGGATCTCAATTTGATTAGTTTTTCTAAAGAAGCAACTTTTGGTTTATTGATCATCTCCATTCTATTTTTGTTTTCTATTTCATGGCTCTCTGCTCTATATGATTTCCTTTCTTCTACTTTTGAGGCTTATTATGTTGTTCTATTTCTGACATTAAGTTGAATGCTAAGCCTATCTCTTTTCTAATAAAACATTCAAGACTACAGACTTGGGACACCTAGCTGGCTCAGTCAGTAGAGCATGAGACTCTTGATCTTGGGGGCATGAATTCAAGCCCCATGTTGGGCATAGAGTTTACTTTAAAGAAAAAAAAAATACAAGCTTGCCTCTAAGTACCACTTTGGCTGCACCCACAGTTTTGCTATGTAGCATTTTTAAAAATTCACCTTTTAGTTCTATGCATTTTGCATTTTCGTGAAGATTTTTTCTTTGGCCTGTGAGTTATTTAGCTTTGTGGGTTTTTTAAGGGTTTCTAAACATATGAGATTATTTCTGCTTATCTTTTTATTGTTAATTTCTATCTTAATAGCATTGTGGTTAAAGGATATTCTTTCTTTCCTCTCTTTCTCTTGCCCGCTCTCCTTGCTTTTTTCTGTTTTCCAGTTTTTGGCTTTATAGCCTAATAAATGGAGATGTTCTATTTGTTTCGGAAAAGAATGTGTATCCTCTAGTTATTGAATGCAGTATTTTACATATGTATACCAGATTAGCTTGTGGATTGCATTATACAAATTTTATAGCCCTGATATTTTTGTCTGACCATTGAAGAGTTATATTAGTGTTTTTCCCTCTATGATTATGGATTTCATATGTTTTTAAATTGACTTTTCCTTTTCCCATTCCCCCCTGTACTAGTCTGGAAGTTTTACATCCTATTTTTATTCTTCTAGTGGTTACCCTAGAAAATTTAATATGTGTATAACTAACTTCACAAAGTCTAAAGTTAGTATCTTTACTTTCCTCTTAACAACACCAAGGATCTTAGGATATTTCGTTTTGGTTGCATCCCTCCTGACTTATATGCTTTTGTTGTCCAATACATTAGTTCTCTCTTACTTTATCCTTTTTTTGAACTTTACAAATTAGACATTATTATTCGTTTTTACAAAGCCTTGGTGTATTTTAGATTTGCCCACATTTACCATTTGCTTTGTTTATTATTCCACTTTACAACTCAGACCTTCCTTCTGGGATCATTTTCTTTCTTTTTTTAAATTTAATTTAATTTATTTTATTTTTTTATTATTATTTTTTTAATTTTATTTTTATTTTTTTATTTTTTAGGGGATCATTTTCTTTCTCCTGGAAGTAATCTCTCAGAAGTTCCTTTGGTGAGGGGCTATTTGTAATAAACGCTATCAGTTTCTGTTTGTCCAAAATTACCTTCCTTTCACCTTCATTCTTAAAAGATAGTGTTGCTGTACATACAGTGCCAAGTTGCTATTATGTGATCTCAGCACTTTGAGAATATGCCACTGTTTACTCTTCTATTTTTGCTACTGAGAGGTCAGTTCTCAGTTGACTTTTTTCTTTTGCTGGTGAAGTGTCTTTTTCCTTCTGGCTGCTTTTAAAATCTTCTCTTTGTCTTTGATGTTGTCTGTGTCATTATGACTTCCTGGGTGAGGATTTCTTTCTATTTATTCTGCTTGAGATTTGTCGGGACTCTTGTCTCTGAGGTTTGCTATCTTTTATCAACTCTGAAAAATTCTCATCTGTTTTCTCTTTCAATATTGCTCTTACCCATTGTTTTGCTTCTCTTTTTCTGGGATTCTCACTTAGACATTTCTAGACCTTTCTTTTTTGACAGTGAGCTCATGTTCCTTGAAACTTTAATCTCTGTTAATTCTCTGAGACCTGAGTTTAAAGTGAGGATTTTCATCTTGTGCCAGTGGCTCAGAGGGCTCTACTAACCTAGAATACTGGAAACTAAATTTTTGGTCTTAGGCTTTTAAGATAATAGGCATAGTTTAAAGTCTGACTCCAGACTTGTATGTGTTATGGTTAGGCATTCCAAGGCGAGGCTCTTTTCCCCTTCCCTGAGCTAACACCCAAGACAAGGCAGGTTTTCTTCTGGTTTGCCCACTGAGGATGTGGCCTCACAGAGGGCCTGGCTTGATATGGGAGCTTCTAATCTGATGTTTGCCTTGCTAGGGGCACTCAGGGGCCAGACCATTCCCTGTGTGCAGGGGAAAGATGATTTACACCTGCCTTTTGAAAAATATCCCTCTGGAGAATGGATTGGAGCCCCAGAGTGGAGGCAGAAGCAAGTTAGGATGCTGTCTTATACCTCAGGAGAGACGATGCTACCTGGGACAAGATGGGGCTGGGTGGGCAAGGCTGTTGATTGAGATGGTCTGTCTCTTCCCCTAGACTGTAGGATATCCAGTAGCAGGGAGCTGGTCTTACTCATCTTTGAGTTCTTCAATGCCTGGCGCAGAGAAGGCATTCAGCAAATGCTAATTGAATTGAACTGTGTAATTAGTAATGGTTCTAGTGCTGTGTTTTTGGACTACCTTCAAAGTGACTATTTTCTTTAAAGGAAAATGACATAAAGGGATTCCAGGCAGTGAACTCATCCCATCTCTGGCATTGCAAAGCTTAAGCCAGAAATAGAGAACCAGCTGTTTGTAAGCCCCTGCAAGTCTTCGGTTTTGGCTGGGTTTACTTTCCATGATAACATAGCTTTCTTTAGCCTGTGCACTTGTTCCTTTCTTAAGGAACCTCAGCTCTATTTGAAACTACTTACACAAAGCCTTGCCATCTTACTGGATTTTATGACACTTTCTCAGAAATTACTAAACTTTATGACTGTCTAGGCAGGTTGCAAAGATGTTCCTTTAATGGTATGTGATAGCTGTGAAAACTTCTTACTCTTAAGACTTCTCAGAAAAAGTACTCTGTGTCTAGGGAACAAAGGGAAAGGAGAATGGTCCCTGCTGGGTGACAGTTTAATAAGCTTCAGCTGGTCACTAAGGAGGGTTGTTAAGAGTTTATACAATATTGTTCCATTAGAATGTGCAGGAGTATTTCTAGGAAGTACAGTGAAATAGAGCATACATATATGATTTTAAATCCTGAGGCCTTGAAGTTCTCCATTATTTATTCAACAAATATATGGTGTATGTCCACTGTGCCCCAAGGCCTGTTCAAGGCAATGGCAACAGAGACACAATTAGGGGTGCCTGGGTGGTTTAGTCAGTTAAGTGTCCGACTCTTGAGCTCAGCTCAGGTCTTGATCTCAGCATCGGGAGTTCAAGCCCTGTGTTGGGCTCCATGCTGGGTGTGGAGCCTACTTAAAAAATGGGGGGGCGCCTGTGGCTTAATCGGTCAAGCATCAGACTCTTGATTTCGGCTCAGGTCATGATCTCTGGGTTGTGAGATCGGGTCCACATTGGGCTCCTAACTCGGCACGGAATCTGCTTAAGATTCTCTTTCTCTCCCTCTGCCCCTTGCCCCCCACCCCTACTCGCACTCTTTCACGCTCTAAAAAAAAAAAAAAGACACAAGTAGACACCATCCCTGCCCTTGAACCAGGGCCACTACTGGTCTATACCATCCTTTTGTGTGAATGAGAACAAGGTGCCCCCTCCTCAAGGAAAAAAAAAATAAAATTAGTCAATAAATTATTTACATCTCAATAATGAATTTGTTGCAGCAAATGGATTATTGATGATAAATGAATATTAGTTATTAGATAATATTTACATGGCATTATAATGAAATACTTGTTGATTTAAACTTAAAATTCAGAAATATTCTGGCACAAGAAGCAAACATCAGCTAAATTGAACTGCAATATGGTTTAACTAGTGCATTAATACTAATGAGGAATTTTTCAAAAAAATGAAAAGTACTCATCAATTATACATCAGCTGTAAAAGCAGATCTGATTTAGAAACACAGTCTATTTTAGATATTATTAGATCGACAGTTTTTTGGGACACTTGGGTGGCTCAGTCAGTTAAGCGTCTGCCTTTGGCTCAGGTCATGATCCCAGGGTCCTGGAATCGAGTCCTGCATTGGGCTCCCTGCTCAGTGGAAGCCTGCTTCTTCCTCTCCCTCTGCGGCTCCCCCTGCTTATACTCTCTCTCTGTCAAATAAAAGAAAGAAAGGAAAGAAAGAAAAGATCAACAGTCTTTTGATAATCTGATTTGTCAAAGGGGAACAGTACATGTTTTCTTGTTAAAATAAGACACTTGAGTACCATTTGCCAGAAGATTCTTGTCATCAATATAAAATTGCCCAGCTAAAATCATCTGATGTTTGTTTACTGAACCAGAATATTTTTGAATTCCCAGTTTAAATCAACAAGTCCTTTTCCTGTGATAATATATAAATATCATATAATAACTAATATTTGTATGAATAATTCATTTGTTATAGAATAAAAAATATAAATATATAAATTATAAATATATGAAAGTGTTCAAAATATGAAAGGTGCCTGCGTGTGACCAGCATCATGGCACCCTTGTGCATGACCTAAAAAAAAAGCCTCACATGGTGGCCTTGGGGGCCTCAGTCTCAGGGGAGCAGATGTAGCTGATGAGTCCAGTGTGGGATGCTAAGGGTTCTATTAGTTATGAAGTTGTGAAGTTATGAAGTTATGAAGGAAGTGTGCTGGAGGCAGAGGGAGGGGAAATGAGGTCAACCTGCAGGTTTTGGCAAAGGCTCGTGTGTGTCAGAGGCACTCAGGGAAATAAGAGTCAGTCTTTTTGACAGATTTTGGCTGTTAAGTAGCCTCTAGTCCTTCCTTCTGGGTTCCCACTACTTTCTGGATAAGAGAGATAGCAGAGTTCCAGATTGGTGAGGTGTTGCTATTTTTCATAGTCTGTGTTGATCTTCTCTCCTCCCGCCTATGTCCGTCCTCCTCTGTCTTCAGGTCTTTTCTGTCGTAGTACAGATCAGCATCATTGTCATGGCTTGTTTAATTTTCTCTTTTTCCCACCAGATTTTAAGTTCAACTAGTGCAAGGACCACATAGGTCTTGGTTATTATTGTTTATTAGCAGATCATCACACTCCAGTGCACAAAGCTTGGCACACTGTAGAGTAGTAGACTCTTCATAGCTATTAGCTGAAATGAGTTTTTCATTCATTCCTCAGACATGTCCTGAGCCCTTATTTTGCACCATGGACTCCATTGAGCACTAGGCAAACAAAGAAATGACCCCCTGTGGGTCCCTCCCTGCAGGGAGCTCACTCTCTAGTTATTACAACTCCGTGCAGAAGGAAGAGCAATGGGAAAGGACTCAGATGTAGGGCTCAGTGACGCATCCTAAGGAGGGGACCTCTGAGCTGAGTCTGAAAGGAAGAGAGGGCTGAGCAAGGGTTCCAGTGTTCAGACTTGGCTCGGCAAGCCCAGCAACAGGGTGGCAAGCTGGAACACAGGGAACTTGAGGGGACTGCCAGCCTTGTACTGCAGCTGGGACACAGAATTTGAGGGAGGGATAGTGAGGGATGATGCTACCCACCTAAGAGGTGGGCAGAGGAAAGGTCCCAACTGCAAACTGAGAGCTCTGCGGAACCCCTGGGTAGTTGTAAACAGGTGTGTGTGTGTGGTGTGTGACAGAAATCACCTCTGTATGTTGGAAAGACCCCTCTGGCTGTGGTGTGCAAGGTGTATCGAGGGCTTGGGGGGTGAACTGGAAGTAGGGAAAGCCTCCTTGAGGGCAGGGAGAGTGGCTTCCTGGTCAGTTTCTGGCATGCGCCAAGTGCTCGGGGATGGTACTTTGTGACCGAGTCAACCTGCAGAAACCAGCAGGGCATGATCACAGGCCCTCCTTGCAGAAGGGTGGCAGAGTTACTGCTGTCACTTTATGGAGCTGCCTGGCCCCCCGCTGAGGCAAGGAGGCGATATACCTTCGCTCTGCTTTACAGATGAGGTAACCAAGGCCGGGCTGGCCAAAGGACTCAAACCCAGGTCTTTGTCAATGCCAAGTCAAGTGCACTGTCCTCCATCTGTCCCGTGGTGGGGTGGGTGCCGTGCCAGGGGAGAATTGGCTCGCTGGTGTCTCTTCTCCCCAGGGACCACTGTCTTCCTTTCTGGTGAGGGAGCGGCCTCCACCTTCCAGCTACTGGAGCCCCCCAGGCAGTTGTGCCCCCTTCCCTGAGTCTCCTTCCAGGCAGAAGGAGATGGTGGCCCAGGGGGCGGCTGAAAGCTGTCTTCACCGAAGCAGTGGGGAGAGATTTGTGGGCCCCCAGCACTCTCATCACATGGGTATCACGCTGCTATTTAATAAAGGCCTCAGTGCTTGAAGGGCCATTAAGTAACCAATGATATATTTTAACCTCATTGAGGAGGAAGCCGCAGAGTTAAATCAAATTCAGACCATGTGGAAATAAAAGAATAGGGAGGCTCTTCACATGCATGGGCCTCCTCCTGAGGGGAAAAGGAAGGGAACAAACGGGCATTGGGCATCGAGGGTCCGCTCTGAGCCAGACTCTGGTTAGGAGCTTGGGCACGGGCATCACGGACCAGGAGAGACGGTGCTGTGCATTTGGGAGGAAGGAAATGGAAAGTACGGGACACCAGCCGTGGAGGGGTGGAACCAGAATCTCAACGCTGCGCCTGACCTCATGCTGCCTGCTCCTTCCCCTGCACCGAGCCCCCTCCCCTGCGCAGTGTTTGCCCTCCACCAGACATGCAGGGATTGATTTTTGTGCAAAGGACGAATGGTATGGATGTCAGCGCCCTGTGTGAGTTCCTACCCCTACACTCCCCTCGGGCAGGAGCCTGTCTGTCGGTCTGCCCCTCCACTGGGCTCCGTGCTGTTGCCTGCCTTTCTCCCACCCTCCAGCTACTTCCCCTTCTATCTATCCTGTCTTCTCTGCCCCGCGCCTCAGAGACACTTGTCTGGCTCTCCTTGAAGATGCTTTTGACTCCATCCTGAGATCTTTGCTGGTTAGTAATGAGCAAGCTGATGGCAAATTAATTGTGATTCCTCCTCGGGTGCCACATGTAAGAGGAGAGTTTGGAAGACAGCTTCAGCTGCAAGAGCCAAAGGGATGAGGCCCCTCTGGTGTTGACAGGCTGTGGGGTGGATGTTCTCACACTCAAAATCCCTGCTCACATCCTGGCAAAGCATTTAAGGCCCTTAAACTCTCTCCCTGCTAGCCCATCAGCCTCACCCCTGCCAGGCTTCCTTCCCACTTTCCCACGCCAGCTGTCTACCCTAACAGCCCAGGTTAGGCAGGTGCCGCCAGCCTTGCTCCCACTGACCTCTTGGGCTGGAATAGCTTTCGTTCCCCCCATCCCCTGCCCACTGAACTTGGAGCCCCACTTCAATATCCAGCCAATTGTGAGCTCCGCCATGAGCCACCCCCCTCCCTGCAGGAGCAGCTGCTTCTTCCTCTGTGTCTTCTTAGCACCTGGTAGGTAACTCTCTATATATTGCTTTTCGTGGGGATAATGATTTGTTTATGGACACTAAACTCTGAGCACTTTGAGGACAGAGGTAGTGTTTGTGCGTGTGTGTGTGTGTGTGTGTGTGTGTGTGTGTGTGTGTCTAGTGTCTGGCCTATAGCAGGTGTCCAGGGAGGGCTTGTGACCTGGAAGAATGGGAGAATGTGTGCCAGCGCCAGCCTCAGCTGCAGAGGGGCAGAGAGATGCATTAGTGAGGGAGGGTAGGTCCAGCCCCCAGTAGCTCTCCTCTCTCTGTCCTCCTGTCTCTTGCCAGGAAAAGATGCTTTTGTCTGGGGGTTACGCTGCTGGGGCTTCTCTGGGGCCGTCCAGCAGGGGGCTCTCGCCTACCTTCACCTGGGAGAGTGACCAACCCCCTCCTCTTGTCCTTCCTCCGCCCTGCTCCCCATCCCCAGCCTGACCTGTTACCTGTACTGACTGCATAGCTAGCCTTTTGTTTTGCTTTTGCTGTGCAATGTCTCTGACCTCACCTGAGGAGATAGGGCTCAAATACTGGGGAAGTCTCCCCACTGCACAGGTAGGGACTATCTTAGTCATCACTGTATTGCCAGGCCTGAAGACAACGCCTGATTCAGAGTAGGTGCTCCGTGACTCACACCTAACTCTCCTCAAAGGAAACCAGAGCTGGGCAGTAGTGGTAAAAACAGATTTTATTCAGGAACTCTTGTAATAGAGGCAAAGAGGCCTGGGCTGCATTCTGTATACCACTAGGACAAGTGGGCATGTATAGCCAAGGAGCGGGATGGGGGTGAAGGGATGGAAAATTACTAAGAAGAAACGCTGGGGGCAGGGGGGCCGCTGGCTAAACCAGTTGGACAGGATCCTTACTGAAGCAGGCCGGGGGCATCAGATACCAAAGGTGGACGATGAGGAATTTGATGAGATACTGAGGGGGATCAGATACTGGGTGGGGAATTCCTGCTCAACTGCTAGGACCGGGCCATGCAGAGACCGACACAGAAGGCCAAAGGTGGAGGCCGAGTTGGGAGGAGCGTTCAGAGGAGCCCGACTAAAGTTTGGTCACAGACAGGCCTCACGGCAAGGGACCCTGGGAATGTAGACTAGCGTTGTGTCCAGAAAGAAGAGGAAATGCATTTTGGAGAACAGCCTGCAGTCTCTGTCCCAATGCAGTATAAAGGAGGATTTGGAGTCTGTCAACACTGGGTTCCAATCCATATTTTGCTCCTTGCTAGCTGTGTGGACTAGAAGGAGTTATTGAATTTGTCCAAACTTTGAGCCTCAGTTTCCTCAGCTGAATAATAGGGATAATAACCCCCACCTCAGAGGATAGTTGAGAAAGAAGCCCCAGGGGTGCATAATCCAACACACTGTGAATATTATCACTCTAGTCATTAGTGTCTTCATTATTACCGTGTATCTCAATTTCATTGATTGACTTAAAACTTAATAACATGCACATGATAAAAAAATCAACATGGTATAAAAGTGCAAACTCTGAAAAATATGTCTCTTATCCCACCTTCAGTTCCTTTCCTCAAAGGCAGCTACCATGGGCAGTTTCTTGGTAGGTTTCCAGAGATACGCATGCACAAGCATCCGTGTATAAATAGTTCTTTGTCTTTACCTAATGCTTTCATATGATGCGCTCTACTCTGTACCTTTTATTTCATTAAACAATAGAACTTAGCTATTGTTTTACGTCAGCACGAATTGATTTACTGCAACCTTTTCTTTATGGCTGCATGACATCCCGCAGGGCCGGGATCCCATCACTTACTTAACCAGTGCCCCATCGACACATTTGACCGTCTACAGGGTGTTGCCCTTCTATAAAGCTGTGCCCACCACCCCCTCGTATATATGTCTTTGTGTGCTTGTGTGAGACTATCTGTAGGACAAACAAAATCTAGCATTCATGAAAATGGGGAATGTTTTCATTCTGGTAACCATTGTGGGGAGAAAGGATTAGGAATTAGGGATTCAGCTTGTCATGAGAAAGTGAGAGATAAAGTACATCGTTTCTTTATTTTTAAAGCCTTTGCTAATACAGACCCTTGTTTCCTCTTCCCATGATGCCTTGGATTCCAGATTCCCCAGCAGGGATATCTGGCAGATTTATAAACCAGTGCAAATTGGCTTTAACTTGAGAGTTTATTTTCCCACTTAAACACATTGTCAACCAACTTTCTGAATGCCCTACTCATCGAAGAAGTTGGATTGACTATAATAGAAACAAAGTCGTTTTGTTTGGTTGGTTGGTTTTGAGAGGCAGAGAAGCAAACACTGCGAGTGCTTTCTCTGTGTTAGGTATTTTTCACAGATTATCTTTTGATCCTTGTAAACCTTTGAGGTGAAAAACGTTATCCCTGATTTCCAGACAAAGAAAGGGATGGGTTCACAGAGGTTAAGTAACTTGCCGAAGGTCATGCAGAATCGAGATTTGAACTCAAGTCTTGATGACTGTATCACTCTGTGGGCCTCTCTTGTTCTTTTTTAGGGGACTCTGTAGAACTTTCCTGAATGTCCAATAAGTTTTACCTATTGCACAAACATCTGATGATTAGCAGCGCCTCTTAGTGATTTTGTGGCCTTTCTGGGTTTAGTAGAGACAGAGGGCCTGTTATGGCCCCAAGCTCAGTGTCTGGCATGCTTCAGTCCTTAGGTCATTAATCCAGTCACTCTCAGGGGACTAGTCCAGTTGACACTGTCAGCTCTGCTCGTTTCTGCGTTTGGGTGGTCTCTGCCCCTCAGCTCTAAGGCAAGATGGCTCTCTCCGTGACCCTGGACTCTGGCTCCGTGTCCTTCCCTGGTGTCCTCCCCACAGCCTTTATCAAACTTCTCTGGTATTTTCTGTCTCTTAGTAAAGGAAAGTCATGTAAAGCACCTTCTAAGTGGTATGGCCTTATTATGACGAAGGACTCCCCCACCCCCACCGCACTTTGTGTTCCCCTAGTTCTCCAGCCCCTGAGCTGATGTCACTTCAGCTTCAAGTCTGCTCTCTTTTCTGAAACCTGCATTCAGTTCTGCCCAGCTCCCAGGAAATCTGTTGCCTATGAACAAAAATTAGCACATTAAAGCTCCCTCCGATAACATGCACGCTTTAAAACATTCTATCCCAGAGAACCACATTATAATTCAATCCGCCATATCCTGGGAATGGCCTGTTTTTTCAGAACGCACCTTAGAATCAGTGCTTTGTGCCTGCAAATCTCTTTTTTATTAATTTAATTTATCTTTATTAACTCTTGGTTCCATATTAGCACAGTTCTCTTGTTGGGCTATAAATTCACTCTTGTTTTATTATTTATTAACAAACATTTGTTAAGGGCCTGATGGTGTCAGGCTACCACCTCCATTATCTCACATATTCCTCCGAAATCACTCTGTGGAAGGGGGTATTAATAACCCCCTTTGCAGTTGGGGAAAATGAGGCTCAAAGAGGTTCATTAACTCGTCTGTGTTTCATCTAGTAGGTGGTAGGTCTGGGGTTTGAACCTTGGTGTTTGGATTCTAAATCCATAACCTCTCCCAGATGAAAGCCAAGGCTTATAGTTTCTTATTATCTTGCTGCTCCGGTTACTCTACTCAACTCCTTAATTAGTGGTGACTCCAAATCAGTAGCATGTTACTGAGCCTTCTGGTACGGGAATGGGTTTTGTTTTGACAGGAGTCGCATAATCCATACTGAGAAGACATTACTTAAGCCCGAATGAGAGACCGTCAAAATCCACAGGAAAGCTGGAAGAAAGGAAGGGGAAAAATTTTTATTTGACCGGCTGGCTGATTGATCTCTAGAGAGTTTTCTTTCTTTTTCTATCCCCATTCCTTTTCTTCTTGGAAGGCTAAAAGTACTTCAAGGTGCTCCACCCAGTTCTTAAAAATGTCCAGGAGGTGGCAGTGAAGTAAGCTCCTAGCGTGTTGGGTTTTAGGTTTTCTGAAGCCTTAACTCAGCATATCCCAAACTTGTCTGATCTGAAAAATCACCTGCGGCATTCGGTAAAGTTTGATTTCCCAGTAAGGGTGGGACCTGGGGAATCTTTATATATATATTTTTTTAACAAGCCCCCCTTAGGCAATTCTTTTTTTTTTTTAATTTTTTTTTTTTTTAAAGATTTTATTTATTTGCGAGAGAGAGAATGAGAGACAGAGAGCATGAGAGGGAGGAGGGTCAGAGGGAGAAGCAGACTCCCTGCTGAGCAGGGAGCCTGATGTGGGACTCGATCCCGGGACTCCGGGATCATGACCTGAGCCGAAGGCAGTTGCTTAACCAACTGAGCCACCCAGGCGCCCCAGCCCCTTAGGCAATTCTTATGATCAGACTAGCCTGGGAAACACTGAGTATCATCGCTGGGAATTGGATTTTTTTGTCTGCTGTCCTCTGTAGATTTGAAGCACAGCTGGTCACATTGCATTGCAGTAGAGAGGACATGAATTCTGGAGAATTCTGGAGTCAGAAAGCACAGGATTCAAAAACCCAATGTGACCGCTTGTAAATTTTGTTATTTCGGGTATGTAACTGAACATTCTCATCTTGAGAACTCTCCTGCCATTTTCTCTGCCGGGAAACAAGGAATTGTTTTCCTTTCTCTCCCTCTTCCCATCTCCTTTGTCTTCCTCTTCTTCAGCTCTCAGGGATGCATTCCCTGATTCCACCCAGGATGGGTCACTCATAATTATTTTTGTAAGAATTTTTTAAGTGTCTATCATTTCCACTAGACCCTAAGCCCCTTGAAAGGAAGAACCATGTGTCTTGGGTTTATTATTTATGACTCTAATGTTTATAATTTTTTTTTATTATTATGACTCTCATGTTTATTTTTTTTTTTAATTTTATTTATTTATTCATGAGAGACAGAGAGAGAGAGAGAGAGAGGCAGAGGGAGAAACAGGCTCCCCGCTGAGCAGGGAGCCCGATGCGGGACTTGATCCCAGGACCCTGAGATCATGACCCGAGCCGAAGGCAGACGCTTAACCATCTGAGCCACCCAGGCGCCCAATGACTCTCATGTTTATTATTGCATGCCCAACACACCTAGCACAGTGCAATGTGAATGACCTTGGAGCTTTGTTTTTCTCAACTGTAAAAATGGATGAACATGATCAATCCACAGGGGTGTTGGGAGATTAAATGAAATAGTGAGTGTTAGAACAACTGGCATACAGTAGGCATCTAATAAATGTTAGTTCTTCCTTTCTGTTAAAAAACAAAATCCAGCTGAATTAATTCAAAGACCTCTTTGGCTTTATTCAACAATTCATGATTCAGGTTGCATTCCATGCAGCAAATAGAAAGTAGCTCCAAGGAGCTGTACAAAATGAGAGGCTTTTATAGGCAGAAGGGGGCAGAAAAAAGAAATTTCTAACAAAAAGTGGATTGTTTCGGGCAAGATCACCTTCCTTTGGGGAAAGGCAGGGTTTTGTCGGGCAGATTACTTTATTAGTATGGATCAGGTAATTCCAGATGGACTGGTTAGAGATTACATTCCTGGCGAGCCTGAAAATCCATTTGGAGCCTGTTGTTTCTTTTTTTAACACTTCCTTTGGAGGACCTACTTATGATTATTAGTGTTGAATGGAATAGATTAATAGGCTTTAAGGCTGTTTGCTCAACACACTATTCTAAAAGGTTTCTAATATTCTTAAAGGTTTAGTTAGAATTCAGTCTACCTTTCTCCCCGCACCCCCCCCCAAGTCCAAAGATTGTCTTCTGTGGTCTTTTAATTTTATTCTGGTGACCCACTTCGAAGTCTCTAATAATTTGTACCTGACTGCCTGTGGATAGCATATCTTTACGTTTTCTTTATTCAGTTCGGTGCTGAGAATCAAAACGATATCACTGTAGACCGAACTTAATATTTTTAAAAGATCATGGGTGGTAAGATGGGTTTCAAAGGTAGCTTTACAGACTCTCTTTTCCTGGAATTCTTTAGAAGGAGAATGCGAACATTGTCTTGTGAAGATTTCTTCTAATCTTTTGCGAAATCCAGGCTGGTGTTAGTAGGTGAAGCAAATTCAGAATTTTATTTTGTTTCCCTCCCAGTTGGGACCCACTTGGGGATGTGACTGCCATTCAGACTTGAAGTGTAGGAGAAGGATTTACCATTAATGGCTCTTCCTCGGACACAGTGGCAGATGGAAGGTGCCCCAGTGCCCGGGCGACCAACTATCCCAGTTTGACCAGGACGGAGGCAGTGCCCCGGGGCACTAGTCTTTCAGTTTTAAAACCAGTTAAAAACTGTGAAAACTGGGGTGAATTGGCCGGCCATCCATGGAGTAGCTTGCTGAAGGAATTAAAGTAACATCGAAGCAAGCATTAGCATGCCTTCCTGTTGTTTTAAGGGACACAGGAACCAAGGAACCAAGAAGTTAAAACTGCTTTGTAAAAAAACTTTGTGAAAGTTCTTGAAAATTAATTTTCCTTCTAAAGCACCAAACTAAATATAGGAGGTCTCATATAAATGCAATTGCTTTTGCACCATTTGGAAACTCAATGACAGTCACTTGGAAATGAATGGTATTGTGTTGCAAAACCCAATCCTGTCTTTTCTGCACCTGAATGGCTACAGCTAGCCAATTTATGTGACCCATTTTCTAGCGTTAATCATTTTCACTGATATGTTGTGAATAGTTCATCTTTGAAATATTTTTTTCTAGTTAAACAACAGTAGAACTGTTATTATCATTGATGAGTTTTGAAAATAGGTCAGTTTTGAAAGGAGGGCCTTATCTCAGCATAAATTGTGTATTATCGCTTACATCTTGCAAGGTAAAATATAAGCTTATTTTAATATGTATTTTTGCCTATCTTATTCCCCAAAAGTATGTAAAGTGGCTTTCAAAAATACATAGATTATTATAAGTTTTTTTTGTTTTTTTTTAAGTTTAAGTTAAGAAGTCAGGGCAAAGGAACACTAAAAATGGTGTAATAAGATGAAATCCGAGAAGAGTTAGTATCCAGAAATGTGAGATCTTGGGGCGCCTGGGTGGCTCTCAGTCCTTAAAAGTCTGCCTTCGGTTCAGGTCATGATCCCAGGGTCCTGGGATCCAGCCCCGCGTCCGGGCTCCCTGCTCAGCGGAAAGCCTGCTTCTCCCTCTCCCACTCCCCCTGCTGTGTTCCCTCTCTCGCTGTCTCTCTCTGTCAAATAAATAAATAAAATCTTAAAAAAAAAAAAAAGAAACGTGAGATGTAAAGATTTTGCACAGTCTTTATGATGGGACACAGATTTGGTTCTGGGATTTCTGGTTACCAAGGAAAAACAGAAACACGCCAAGCTGTGAAGTCATGGTGCCGGCAGATAAAATAAAAGATATTGCTTAAGAGAAATGCACTGAAAGCTGGGAGAAATCTCCCCCAAGGGCCTTCATAAAGGAGCCCCTGAGTGATTGGCATTGCTCTATCAACACCCCTGATTCAATGCAGTTTCAAGGTTTTGTATGAGATGGTGCCCTGAGTGCACTCCGAGAGCATAACAACCGAGTGCCAATAAGACCCATGACTACATTTCACACAGTGGTCTTTCCCTGGGGCTGTGCCTCAGCCTCCTGGCAAGTGTTTTAGCCTTTAGATTTCTAGCTCCCAGCCCACCTCTACTAAATCAGCATCTCTGTACTTTTGAAAAGCTCCTGGATAATCTTGATAGAGAATCACTTATTTAGAGGGTTTTTTTTTAAGCTATTGAAAGAGGAAAGTCAAATGTCCAATAAGCATTTGAAAAAAAATTCAGTCTCACTAGTATTATGATGAGTATGCAAATTAAAATAACGATAAGCTACCATTTCACATTGATTCGATTGGCAAAAATATGTAGCAGTAGCCAGCAGAGTTGAAAGTGTGTATACTCTGTGACCCAAACAATTCCACTTCTAGAGAACAGTTCTTATCCATGTGCACAAAGAGATACAATGAGGATGTTTATTGCAGTGTTCTTTGTAATGAGGAAGAATTGGAAAGCACCTATATTCCATCAATGGTGGGATGCATACATCCATTTATGATGTGGGTTGAATTGTGTCCCCCCTGAAGGATACGTCCAAGTCTTGACCAGTATCTGTGAAAGGGACCTTATTTGGAAATACAATCTTTGCAGATGTAATTAAGTTAGGGATCTTGAGATGAGATGATCCTGGATTAAGGTTGGGACCTAAATCCAATGAGTGTCCTGACAAGAAACAGAAAAGGAGAAGACATTGAGACACACAGTGGTGAAGGCCATGTGAAGACAGAGGCAGGAGTGGTTGAAATTGGAGTGATGCATCTCAAACCAAGGAACGCCTGAGATTGCCAGCATCCACCAGAAGCAAGAGAGAGGCATGGAATGGGTTCTCTCTCAGATCGCTCAGTAGGGAACAGCCCTGTCAATGCCTTGGTTTCAGATTTCTGACCTCCAGAACTGTGAGAGAATACATTTTTGTTGTTTTAAGCCACCCAATTTGTGATAATTGGTTATGGTAGCTGTAGGAATCCAGTAAAATGGAAACCTTCCCCCAAACTACAGGGATACCTGGAAGAGGGTTATGAGGTTCTCCTTCAACCAAGAGAGTGGAAGCGTGGAGCTAATAATCTTCCATAGTGCAATTGAAGCCGTTTTTTCCTCATTTGAGCCTAAAAAAACCCTTGGAGACCATGTGGTCCAACTGCCCAGTTTTAAAGATGAGGATGCCCAGAAAAGGAAAGTGACTTGCCCAAGACCCTATTGCTAATAAGGGGCAAGCTTGGATTTGAACCCAGATCTGTTTGACTCCAGAGTCTGTGTTCTTTTCACTTCATTTGTGGCACTGGCACCAGAATGTATCTGGTCCTCTCAGATCAATATGGCAGCATGGGCTGTAGGAGGGCGCTCAGGTGCTGGAATCAGAAGACTTGAGTTAAAGTCTTTGCTCTCGCAGTGTAGCAAGCCAAAGGTTATTAACTTCACTAACCCTTAGATTCTTTTTCCTGACAGTGAGGCTAACCTTCGCTCCCAGAGCACCTCAATCTCTGCATTGTAAGGTTCCAGTGAGATAATATATGTGGAAAGGTCTTTATTAAACTGTAAATCACTATATATGTGGTATTACCACCATCATCTAATCTAGCCTCAGACCAGGAATGGAAAAACTCAGAAAGTGTGGTAAGCAGAATTCTAAGATGACCCCTAGGGGCCTTCACCCATGTATAATCCTCTCCGTTTGAGTGAGGGTGGGACCTGTGGATATGATAAGCTATCATTCCCATGATTTTGTGACATCATATGGCAAAAGAAACATTTCCCTGGGTGGGCCTGACCTAATCAGGGGAGCCCTTTCAAAGCATTTTTCTCTGGCTGGGCTGCAGGAGAAGAAGTCAGACAGATGTGCTTTAGCTAGTCTGGAAGAAAGCCAACATCCACTTTTGTGAACTGCCCTTGGGGCTCACTATGGCAAGGAACTGTGAGCAGTCTCGAGTTGCTGAGTATGGTCCCCGGTTGGCAGCTCTAAGGAAAATGAGGACCTCAGTCCTACAGCGGCAAGGAGATGAATGCTTCCATACAGTGAACTGGAAGATGACCCTGAGCCCAAACTGGAGTTGCAACCCGAGCGACACCTGCCCTTCAGCCTTGTGGTGATCTAAGCAGAGCACCCAGCCATACCATGGTGGACTTCTGACCTAAGAACTGTGAGTCCATAAATGGGTGTTGTCTGAAGCCACTAGGTTTGTGTTCTTTTGGAGGGGGGGGCAGCAATAGAAAACGAATACAGAGAGATTAAAAGCTTTTCCTTGGGTGATAGAACCATTAAGGGCACATAGCTGTATAACCCTCCAAGAAACTGAGCTTCGCTAAGGCTGGAGCTTCATCTTACTAATCTCTGGAGTCAGACTGGCTGGGTTTGTGCCCTGGCTTTGCCACTTAGGAAGTTAAAAATGGAGGCAACCGGGGTGCCTGGGTGTCTCAGTCGGTTAAGTGTCTGACTGTTGCTTTTGGCTCAGGTTGTGAGATCGAGCCCTGCGTCGTCTCTGTGCTGAGTGTGGAGCCTGCTTAAGATTCTCTCTCCCTCCGCCCCTCCCCCCACCTCCCCACCCCTGCTCTCATGTGCACGGGCTCATGTGCTCTCTCTTTCTAAAACAAACAGACAAACAAACAAACTGGGGCAAGTTACTTTACTTCTCTGTGTGTCCATTCCTCCTCTGTAAGATGGAGATGATAATGTTAGCAGCATTGAGTGATCTTAGACATGTGAAGTGCTTACAACTGTGCCGGGCACATAGTAAAAACTCAGCAGATTGTTCTATCTCAGCCTTTAGCCCAGAGCTAGCACATACTAGGCGCTCATGAATGTTTGTTGAGTGGATGAATTAATTAATCTGGACTAGAATCTTGGGCCCCTGATTCTTAATCCTAGAGTATTTCTACTAATCATCATTTGTAATAGAATACAGATTTTTTTCCAAAGCTAACTTTACTGGCCCCGTTTCTTCAGGATGCTCCAGAAAAGCACCAGATTTATAACACCACAAAAATACAGTAGTGTTTAAACTCGTCCCAGAGTGCTTCAAAACCTGGACTCGGTGGAAACCAACTGAAAGCTATGAGTGGGCTGGCTTTGTCTTAATAGGCCATGTCAGCGGAGCAGGGTGACATATACTTAATGCAATTGCCTCATTGTCTGGTCATCAGGGAAATACCAACTGTCATTGGCAACTGAGCTAGGCCATCAATCAGTTTGTTCTGAGTTCACAAGATAAATTAAAAGGTGTTGCTTAAATACTTAGTAGAGGAATAACAGCTCTCATCTCAAGGAGCTAGTGAAGCAGTGGGTTTTGCTACAGCTCTTGGCTGTGCTGAGCTGTGAATAATGAGAAGATTTGTAACTTGACAGTATAGTTCAACATTAGAAACAAAAGGAGACCCCAAAATTTGATAAGGAGGCCCATACGCTCTCACCTCCACTCCCATCACATTTGGATTGTTTTTTGCTGATAATTCCTTTCAAAATCCGAAACAGTGAGGTGGGTTCTAGGCTGAGAACTAGACCATTGCTCTCGAACTGGCCCACGTTGAGGGGGTACATTTCCTTTCCCACAGCTGCCTTGTTCACCTGCAAGAGTTGTTATCAGAGCCTGGGCTGGAGAGATGGATGACCAACGCCCGCACATGTCTGCTGTACACCTGAGCAGTTTCACATCAGGATTTGTTTTGAGGCTTAGAGATTCTGGTTCCACTCAGTTCCCCTTCTGTTGCAAGACCCCATCTCATGCCTTATTCCCTCCACACTGAACCGCATGCCACTCATTCCTCCAGCATCTGCGACTTGCCCCTCC
The DNA here is from genome assembly GCF_054177405.1 of Leptonychotes weddellii. Lineage (NCBI taxonomy): Eukaryota > Metazoa > Chordata > Mammalia > Carnivora > Phocidae > Leptonychotes > Leptonychotes weddellii. Next base: position 69,070,359 of record NC_138382.1, on the reverse strand, counting down.
CTCCCAGACACTGGGTGGAGGCACCGGGAATACAGAAATAACTGAGATGCTTTTCCTGCCCCGAAGAGACTTCTAATCATGCTCCCTCACGCATCTGTGCCTTTGTGCATGGGGCTCCTCCAGCCTAGACAACCTTCATGCCTTCTGGGCTTGGCAAATGCCAGCTCATCTTTCAAATTTCTAGCGAACCACGTGTCTCCTCCCAGAAGATGAACTCACACCCTGCTCCATGCTCCCATAGCCCTTTGGCTCTCATCTGCTAGAGTGTTTGCCACGTTGCATGAGTGATTTATTTACAAGTTCACATCCTAAAGACAGGGACTGTACCTTCTTCTCTGAATCCCCAGTGCTTGATGCACGTCATGTTTACTTGAATAAAGACTAACTTGGTAAAAGAGTATAATTATTCCTATGTAAGGTGTGTAGGAGGGTAGAGGTGGGGATGGAGCCAGAGAATAAATGTGATTTTCTAATACCTCTTTTACCAGCAGGGAGAGAGATGTGTTTATAAATATCCTGTCATGGAAGCCTTTAAGTTCTATGGTCTGAAAGGCCAAAGGGAGGCTCAGGGTCTTTCTCAAGTTTATAAGGAGCCATTTTACTTGAAGTAAGAGTGAATGTGACCTTGATTAACTTGAATCATGTCACCTATGGCAGGCTAATTTCTATTTTTTCTTCCCTTGTGTACTGTCATTTCTTATTCTTTTTTGGGGGAGGTTGAGGAGTGGTGATGGTTATTTTTTCACAGGTTCAAAGCTACAGAAACTAAATTCTGTGCTCTCTGAACACCTTTCAGTGCAATATTGGAGTTGGAGAGTTTGCTTATTTGTTCCTGGTACCCACTGTCTAGGACTGCTAAGGCCCTCTGACCCTGGCCCTTTGCTTTTCTTTCTCAGTAAGCACTCCAAAAACACACTCACCCTTTCGTCAGTTCTCTCCTCCATGACTCCCAAATTTTCACCTCTTGCTTTGACTTTTCTCTACTCCCATTCCTGTATTTCTAATCTGTTGTGGGATAGTTCCAATTAGACGTCTTGTTGTCCCCTCAAGCTCAGTACTTATAAAAGTTAACTGTTTCTCTCCCAGATGTACTCCATGTAAAATTCACTCTAATCTGTTAGTGGCTCCAGTGGGCACTGAAGTCAGGAGGCGAGGGTTAGGACGGACAGAGGCACCCCAGCAGATGTCAGTGCTCTGATTCAGAGTACTTGGGCAGAGGCAGTTCAGCACTCTGGAGAGCTCCCAGGTGGGGACAACTCCCTTACTCTGGGCCCTCCCCTACCCCTTCCCACACACACCAGCCTTGGTATGGTGTGCGTCACTGGAATTCTATGGTTGTTAAACGAACCTCATTCATTTCTCCTAGGCTTAGTTCTCTGGGGACTGAGGACTTAATGGGGCTGGATTCTGTTCCTTGCTCTACTACTACTAAAGACTGCTAAAGTAGTCTTTACACTAAAGACTAAGTTATCTAATTGCTTTGAGCCTCAGCTTCTTCATCTGTGAAATGGAATGGCAATATCTCTACCTACTTGATAGTGTTGTTGTGAGGGTGAATTGAGGTAGCATATGTAAAGTACACAGCACATAATATGGACACAATAAATTGACTCAATAAATCATAGTCACAATCTTATTATTATAGACATTATTGGTACAATAGTATTAATTCTTCTTAACATTATGTGGTGGACTGGCTTGAGGCTGTCATGGCAGTGGGATGTCTCTGGGAGGTTACAGGTGGTTTCAGGGGTCAGAGGAGCAAATGAATTCAGGGTGGTAGAGCTTGTCCTTCTTTATCTAGTAAATCCCTTGGTTTTATTATTAAGACAGCACTGGGTGCTTTAGGGTCAACACAAATCATAATCAGTTGTTGGGAAAGAAGAGCAGGCCCTCATAGATTTGCGGAATCGGAAGTACCTTGCATGTGGCAAATGGGGAAACAGGCCCCAAAGAGATCCAATAATGCCCAAGGCAGGTCAGAGAGTTCATGGCCACAGACAGAGGAGGACTGGTCTCCAGTCTCTTGCTTGGCCTTTTTACATGCTTTTGCTTCCTCCCAGGCGACCCCTTTCCCTCTGTAGCCTTGGCAATCTCTCTCTCTTTCAAGAGTCAGCTCAAATGTCACCTACCCCTCTGAGCCTTGGTTGCCTCTTCTGCGAAATGGGAGTATGACAGCTATTCATAAGCTGTGTGGAGATTAAACGTTACCATGTGGGTAAAGAGCTCAGCTCGGGGGCAGGCATATAGTAGATGCTTGGTAGGATGGTGACTACAGGCATCCAATGATCTGTTTGTGTGTCTAACTCAGCTGCTATGCTGTGAGCTCTCTGAAGGTAAAGACTCTTTCATTCATCCTCCGGTTTTTACCTCTCCAGCTTTTGTCTCCCATCACTGACACTTTGACCCACACGTGGAACCTCTCAGCATTCCCTAAGCATACCGCCTGGCTCAAAGGCACGACGTGCTTGTGTGCTGAGCTAATGCATTGATGTTCCAGCTAAACCATGGTGCCTTTAGAGCAGCTTTCTGGTGGAGTTGCCACGTGGGCAGTCCTGAAAGGGCCTGGGTTTCTGGTTAACTGGGGATGAGCTGCTATAAGAGGTCTGGGCTTGACTTTGGCAAAGTCGCTTGGTAATCCTAGCTGGGACGGAAGTGCTGCTGGAATGGAAACCTGATTTGCCTTGTTTCCATTTCAGCTAATAAACACACTTAAAGTTTTGGTGTGGAAGTCTTTGAGGTAATTTGGGGACTAATGGTGAATTGATATCATTTACCCATGGTGATGGAGTAGAGAGCTGTTGATAGTATAGGGAAGAAAAAATAAATTTCTCTCTACCCTTCTGGGTCGTTGGCTGAGACACCCCCTGTACGAGGGAGAGATTAACAGGGGAAAACAAATTTGCATTGATTTTGTACGTACAGGGGCCCCAAAGATATGAGACCCAAAGAAGTAACCAAACAGATAACTTTTATACTTTTTTGACAATAAACAATAAATTTGTGAGGAATTGACAAGACAAAGAAGTTTGAGCTTGAGGTAGTAAATTAGAGAGGAAGTAACAAGGTTTGATTACATAGTCTTCAGGGTTCCAAATTCTCTCTTGCTGGTGGTAAGAATTTCTCCTTTCCTCTTGGTATAAAGAGGGCACCTTTCACATGGGAGATTTATTTTCTGCTCTCAGGGAGACAAAGGACGGTCAGAGCATCCTTCCTGCATCGACTGTTTCTTATGTAACTTTAATTCAAAGTAATATGCCAGAGTGGCATATTTTGGGGCAGCCTGCCCTAAACCCCATCAATAATTTTGCAGAACATCATAGAGTTAATTTATAATTGATACTGGAACTCTTTTCCATAGACGAATTATAACGGAATGGAGTACGAGTCACTTAATGTGGGTATCTTGTTGTTTGTGTCACCCTTATGAATTGAAAAGTGGAAAAAAAGAACATAGTGCTAAATTGGTATCTAATCTTTTCAGAGCAATTTGCCAAATAAACTGGAATTTTAATTAAAACTGCAAGCCAAGAGGTAAATCACTTTAGAATTTTGTGAAGTTTTTCTTTTTCTCTTGGTTGGTATAATTACTACTAATAAAGATTCTTTACGAGTGGGAAATTAGACACCAGAATAAATAACTGGAGGAGATTGCTATGGGGCTTTGAAATTATGAAAGGGGCAAGGTTCTCTTCCCCTCCTGCTAACATGGGCTTTTTTTCTATAGTTCAATTGTTTGGTAACAATTCTGATCTCATTAGAAGTGTTATGATCAGAAGCAGAAGCAAGGTGGATGCAGGCCTCCCTGCAGCTCTTCCAGTTCTAATTCATATGAGTCAATTATAATGAATAGATTTAATAAAAAAAAAATACAACGTACTTTGGTGATTAACTCAGTGAACGGCAATGGTGCGCTTATCTAGAATATCATATTTGCAATAACGAAGAAGTGAACAGGAAAAGGAAACTTCATAGATCACAAGAATTGCTACTTTCCAGCAAAAGGTTGTTAATTACTTATCCTTTTCCTATATTTATTGGCTCTATTAGAGGATGAATAATTATTGCCTTCCTGGGGAACCCATTGGAGCCAGAAGGCGACTTTATTAAATTGGAAGGCTCCTTAGGATGCTAGTTATCCGTGTGGGATCCTCTCCATTCAGAGTCTCCAACAACTAGGAATCTGGAGGAGGTGAGAGAGGACTGTCAGCCCATGGGCATGAATGAAGGGGTTTCTTTAAAGTGCATTGGCTGTCAGAGCAGTTCTTACCCATGAAACTGGCGATGTGCTCTTCCACCTCTGTGCCTTCCCTCACCCCTACTCGTAATGCACTCTTTCTCTACTTGCCCCATGGCCACTCCACCCTGTCCCCTCTCTCCTAGCCTTGGCCAGATTCCTCATGGGTCTGGCTGCCCTCAGTCTCTCTCTACCTCCCCTCCATTCTCCATTCTAGCCAGATCTGGCATAGCCCTGCTGGAGCACTTCCCTTGGCTCTCCTCTACCTGCAGAAACAAGTTCAAGCTTGTCAGCTTGCCCTGTGAGCCCTTCATGACCTGTCTGGGTCATGGAGACCTCTCCAGCTTTATCTCCCCTACTTACCCTAGGCTCTAGGTATGTGGAACTTCTCATGGTTTCCAGAATCCCTGCCTTGCATGCACTCTGCCCTCCACCTGATTTCCCTTTCTCCTCATCTCTGCCTGGCAAACACCTATTTCACACCCAGCTCAAATGGCCCCTCCTCAGTTCAACTTACCTCCTCTAGAGCAGAAACAACTGGTCCTGCTGGACTCTCACACAGATAATGCATCTGCCTCAACCCCAGGCTGGTTCCTGAATCCTTGGAGCTATGTTTGATTCACTACTGTTTTTGAAGAGGTGGATTTGTTGAGGGCCAGCCTCTGCTTTCTCTACCAGGGGAGATGTCTGGGGACTTTTCCTCTCTGCCTCTCTCACCATGGGACTTAATTAGGTGAAGAACAATCCAGGATGCTCACTGTCAATATTCTATAATAGGACTAACTTAGCTCCTTCTATGTGCCAGGCTAGTCACAAACATTCTTTCACTTATGTAGTTGTTTTTAATCTTCCCGACACCTTCTGTGATGGAGGCTTTGCTAGTCCTCTTTCTCAGATGTTAAAACCAAAAGCCTTAGAAGTTGGCAGGGTTGAGATTTGAACCCAGGTTCTGGAAGTCAAGTCAAGGAGCTTTTGTGTGAGTACAGGCTTTCCCCAGAGGTTAGGTGCATACCCAAGAAGACTTACATGTCTTCAAATACTTTGAATATACCTTGTGCACCTTTAACCTTAAACTGGCCCTGGAAAACACCTCTGTCCACCATCTCCTTTGTGTACTGTCTTACCAGCCAATAGGTATGGGGTGAAGGGTGATGGGAAAGCATGGAGGAGAAGAAAGAAATCAGCATTTTCTGAACACCTACTGTATAATTGGCACTGTGTGCAAGGCACAGTGCTAGGTGGCTCAGATGCATTATTAATCCATCTAGTAACCCAAATCGCATTGTCATTATTGTTCTTGCTGAGGAAACAGGCTTGGAGTTGCCCCATGTGTAGTCTTTCCCCCCAGCCCCATCCAGAGATGCTGTGGTCAGGAAGCTGGTCAGTCCCTCCCCAGCATGGGGAGGTCTCGTTAGCCGATTTTCCATAGGTAGGTGGGAGCCTGGAATCTCCCTGTGGCCCCTCAGTTGGGTGGTTGGTGCTTCTCACCTGTCTGGGAGGATAGTGATGCCATTAGCTGAGATGTGAACAAGAGAAGAGTGAGCTAGCCTCCCTCTCTCAGGCTTAAAAGGGGGCTCACCTTCTTTTGATATGCTCAGATTTGGCAGATGGAGCCATGTTCCATCTGGTCACACCCTTCAGCATTTGATGGATCTCTGCCAGTATTTTCTTTGTCTGCTTGCTTTCCTGATTGAAGAAAAGAGTGCTAAGTTTTCAGTCTATCCTTGAAGGGCAATTGCTCAGTCCTTTCCTTGTCTTAACTTGTCTTCTCTGGACTTTTTCTGCCCTATGATCTTCCTTGAAGTATTAACCACAGCTCTTTTTTTGCAGAGATATACGTGCTCATTTTTTTTTCATAGATTAATCCATCTATCCATCCATTCAGCTTAGTGAGCCAAAAGAGCACAGTCTTTGGAGACAGACCAACATGACTTCAAATTCTGGGTTTGCCACTTACCAGCAACAGAACTGTATTTTTTTTTTTCAAGTGCAAAATGGAGGCATATATGTAAGATATCTGGCACACAATTAAGTGCTTAATAAATAATAATTATTAAATTTCTTATAAGGATATATTCATCTTAAATTCCTTCATTCTCAGGATGCTTTCATTCTCTAAGGCACTGTTATAAACCTGGCATAGTGTAGTCATTATCTACTACTATGTAACAGATTTCTCCAAAGCTTAGCAGCTGAAATCATCACACATTTATTACTCACACACTTCCTGAGGATGAGGAATCGGGGAGTGGCTTAGCTGGGGTTCCGGCTCAGTGTCTCTCACAGGGCCACAGCCTCTGAAGACTCGACTGGGGCAGAAGGACCCATTTCCAAGCTCATTCCCATGGCTGTTGGCGGGAGGCTTTGGTTTCTTCCCTCTCCCTATGCTTCTCCAAAGTGATGTGATGATGATGAGAGAGAGATGGGAGCTAGCCACACACACACACACACACACACACACACACACACGCACAGTGTGCCCAAGACAGAAGCCACAGTCTCGACATCCCATCACTTCTTCTGCTGTAGCTATTGGTTCCACAGACCAAGCCTGTGCCAGCTGTGGGAGAAGACTATACAAGGGTCCGAATTCCAGGAGGCAGGGATAATCGGAGACTATCTTAGAGGCTGCCTACCACAGATGGTGGACCAGGGAGAGGGCAGAAAGACTAAAGTATGTCTACCCTGAAGCATTCTGTCTGATGGGGAGGCAGTCACGTAAGCATAAATGCCCTACAAGTCAGTCGCTGTACTACAGGCGTCAACAAGAGTGCAGAGGGGACACTGGGGAGAAATCCATTAACTCTGCCTGGGGGCGTCATCAAGGGTTTCCCAAGAGCAGGTACACTGTGGCATTCTTATTCAAGAGCTGTCCTAATGGTGCTTGATACTTGGTTGGCATCTTTTTTAATTGAAGTTACTCGTTGAGGTGATTTCCTTGGGCATTAAAAATAATAGGCTACTCTATATAACACAATTTGCTTTTTACAAAGTGCTTTCCCAAGCACTATCTCAGTCCGCATGACAGCCCCGGGAGGTGGGCAAGTTTTATTGCTATTGTTTTCCTCCCCTATAGGTGAGCTGGGGAGGGGAAGGTCAACGTGTCTCAGTCTCTTGGGTGGGGTGTGGTGGGTCAAGGCTGGAGCCAGGGTCTTCCTAGCCCAAGTATACTGCTCTGGCTGCTACCCCTTCCTTGGATTTCCTCACAGTGGATTGGGCCTCTCATTTTAAAGCAGTAATTTGGGTCATTTCCCCCTGTGGATGCATTACATACACGCTTGCCCATATCAAAGCTTATTTGCCACTTTTATGCCCAATCACTTGAAAGATTTTCTTTCATGAAGAAGCTTTATGAAGAAAATCATTCACAAAGTGCAGAAATGTGAATTGTGCTTTCATCAGCATTCACTGTGAAATTTCATTTTGTGAAATCCCTTGGGGGGTTTGAACTTGCTCTTTGGGCTATTTATTAGAAGAGGGACCTGAATATGAATTCCTTAAGCACAAATATGCTCAAAGGACACTTAATGGCTTCAGTTCTTGCTAGAGCTTGGTTGTTTTGCAAGTTTGTTTTAGTCCTTCTAGGTAAGAGGGAAAAGGATTTTGGGTCCACACAAGTGTATACGCTGAGGAGAATCTTCCTTTGTGGCAGAGATGGTAGCATGTGGGGGGGGGGCGGGGCACGCTAGTGACTATAGTTCATGTGTGACTAATAAATGCCACCTCATCCGGGTGGGAGATGAGGCCTCAAAGTAAGGCAGTGGCACTGGGGACTAAGGAAGGGGAGGAAATATAAAAATAAATTAGGAGGTAGACTAGAAGACTTGCTGACCAGGTGGATATTGGGGAGGGAAGGGAGTTATGGGTGATTCTCAGGATTATGACTTCTAATTTTCCTGTGGGCCTAGGACCAATTGGACACCTGGTTAATCATTCTCGGAGACCTGAGACAAGTATGTCAAATTGTTCCAGGTCCTAGAAATCCCTGGTGTTCTGAGGGAGATAAGGGTTACACATGAAGTACACAACAATGCAGACCATGATAAGCATAGTAAGTGCTGAAGGGACCAGGAAGTTGATCCCTGTGAGCTGATGTGCTCCTGAAGCAATCCATGTCATCATACCTAGTGGGCAGCTGATAGTTTCCATCCTACTTGACCTGTCAGCCACATCCACACTATTCACCATTCTCTTTGTCTTGAAACACTTCCCCCCGCTGTCCTTTTATGGCTCATGCTCTCTGTCTCTCTGGTCCATCTTAGTCTGCTCTCCACATGACCTACTATCCTGCTATATTCTGCTATCCGGCTGGGCAGCAGCCCTACCCGATCTCCCTCTGTCTAGGTCTTCAGCTAATCTCACATTACTTTCTGCTGGTCCTCTGTACCCCAGCCACCTTGACCTGCCTTCAGGCTTTCCAGTGGGCCATGGTCAGTGTGACCTCTGGGCTTTTACATATTTGTTCTCTGCCTAGAATACTCTTCCTTCCTCATCTGCCTGTTCTTCTTTTCAATCTCAGCTCAGATAGCCTTTTCTCAGGAGTAGGGTGGCCACCAATTTGCTGTTCAAACTGGGATACATTTGGAAGTGAAAAAAAAAAACTATCTATTAATATTAACACCAGGACAACAGGTGTAAACTGGAACTGTCCTGGGCTAATGAACACATGGTCACCCTACTTGGAGTGGCCTTCTCTGACTTCCCAGATGTGATGGGGTCTCCCTGTGCCCTCATTGCTCTCTGGGCCTCATTTCCCCACCCTTACCCTGGTTTGCAGTGATATGTTGGAGTGACTGTTTGAGTCAACTCTTTCTCCCCGATGGACTGTATGCTCCATGAAAGCAGGCATGTTCCCATGTGTCCTTGCCACCTGAGACACATTGTGCCACGCAATAGGTTCTTAACACTTAATGAGTAAATAAGGTAATGATCGACTCAGATTTGTATTATGTGGAATGTACAAAGCACTTTCATTTCCATTATCTTGTTTGGTTCCTATTGCACCTTGACATGTTTTCTCATCTCAATTGACGGAGGACGCAAAGGTTTTGGTTGCTTAAGATCTCATAGTAAGCGACAGAAATAAGTCTAGAACTTTCAGGTCTTCTGACCCCAAATCCAGTCCTTTCTCCAAAAGAGTTTGAAGAAGAGAAAAGGAAAGATGACTCCCAAATTTAGAATCTAGGTAACTGGGAAGATGGTGCTGACCTTAGAAAAATGGGGAGTAGGGGAGTCTGAGAAACATTGTCAATTTTCAGCTGCCCCGTGAAAAGCCATGTAGCATTCCCGGCAACAGAGAGCTCAGAGTAGAGCCACGAATGGCCCCTTACCCTCAGGGGGCATAAGCAGACAGTTTTTTTATTGTTGTTTTATTGTGGTGAAATATATGTAACAAAATTTATCGCCTTAACTGTTTTTAAGTGTACAGTTCAGTAGCAATAAATACATTTACCTTGTGAATGTTGTGCAACTATCAGCATCATCCGTCTCCAGAACATTTTTCGTCTCCCCAAACTGAAATTCTGTACCCATCAAACAACACCCCATTTTCCCCTCCTCCCAGCCCCTGGAAACCACTGTTCTACTTCCTGTCTCTATGAATTTGACTACTCTAGCTGCCTCACAGAAGTGGAACCGTACAATATTCTGTGTCTGATTTCTTTCGCTTGGCATAATGTCTTCAGGGTTTCATCTATGTTGTACCAGGCTGAGTAATTTTACAGTGTATGGATATAACACATTTTGTTTGTTGTTGATGGACAGTTGATGGACACTTGGACTGCTTCCACCTTTGGCTGTTGTGAATAGTGCTGAACATTTGTATATCAGTATCTGTTCAAGTCACCGATTTCAGTTCTTTTGGGTAAATACTCAGAAGTAGAATTGCTGGATCATGTGACAATTTTATTTTCCACAGCAGCTTTTTACATTCCCAGGGCCTAAGGGTTCCAATTTCTCTACATCCTCATCAACACTTATTTCCTTTTTATTATTTTTTATGCTAGCCATCCTAATGAGTGTGATGTTGTATCTCATGGTGGTTTTGATTTGCATTTTCCTAATGATTAGTGATATTGAGCATCTTTTCATGTGCTTATTAGCCATCTGTATGTCTTCTTTGGAGAAATGTCTGTTCAAGTCCTTTCTTTGTCCATTTTTAAATTGTTTTTCTTGTTCTTGAGTTGTAAAACTTTAAAATATATTCTAAATATTAATCCCTTATCAGATACACGATGTTCAAATGTTTTGTCCTGTTCCATGGGCTTCCCTTTCATTCTGTTGACAAGTGTCCTTTGATGCAAAAAAGTTTTAATTTCAATGAAGTTCAATTTATTTATTTTTCTTTTGTTACCTGTGCTTTGGTGTCATATCCAAGAAATCATTGCCAAATTAAATATCATAAAGCTTGTTCCCTGTATTTTATTCTAAGAGCTTTATAGTTTTAGCCCTTATGATTAGGTCTTTGACTCATTTTGAGTTAATATTTGTATATGGTGTAAGGTAAGGGTCCAACTTCATTCTTTCTGCATGTGGATATCCAGTTTTCCTAGCAGCAGTTGTTGAACGGAATGTCCTTTTCCCATCAAATAGTCTTGTCATCCTTGTCAAAAATAATTTGACCATATATGTCAGGGTTTGATTCTGGGTTTTGTATCCTATCCGCTTAGTCTGTTTGTATTTATGCCAGTACCATACTGGTTTTTATTAATTTATTATTATTTTTTTATTTAGAGCTATTTTTGGTTCACTACAAAATTGAGCAGAAGGGACAGAGATTTCACATATGCTCACTGACCCTACATATGCATAGCCTCCCCAACTATCAGAATCACATGCCAGAATGGTACATTTGTTGCAATCGATGGACATATATTGACACATCGTATGTTGACACCCAAAGTCCATGATTTTATATTAAAGCTTACTCTTGGTAGTGTACATTCTGTGGGCTTAGACAAATGAATAATGATATGTATCCACTGTTATGGTATTATATAGAGTAGTATCACTATCCTAAAAATCCTCTGTGCTTCCCCTATTCATCCCTCCCCTCACTCCTAATCTATGGTATACTTTTTACTGGCTCTGTAGTTTTGCGTCTTCCAGAATGTCATATAGTTGGAATCACACAGTATGTAGCCTTTTCGAATGGGCTTCATTCACTTAGAAATACACATTTAAGATCTTTCCATGTCTTTTTTTGGCTTAATAGCTCATATCTTTTTAGCACTGAGTAATATTCCATTATCTGGATGCATCACAGTTTATGCATTTACCTACTGAAAGACATCTTGGTTGCTTCCAAGTTTTGGCAATTATTAATAAAACTGCTATAAACATTCATGTGTAGATTTTTTTTCTGGGCATAAGTTTTCAACTCATTTGGGTAAATATCAAGGAGCACAATTACTGGATCATATGGTAAGAGTATGTTTCCTTTTTTAAGAACTGTCTTCCAAAATAGGTGTACCACTTTGCATTTCCATCAGCAGTGAGTAAGAGTTCCTGTTCCTCCACATCCTTGCCAGGATTTGGTGTTGTTAGTATTTTGGATTTGGGCCATTCTAACAGTTGTATAAATGGTATCTCATTGTTGTTTTATGCACTGTTTCTATATCTTTGTTGTAAGTTTTGGCATTAGGAAGCGTGATACCTCCAACACTATTCTTCCTTCTCAAGATCGTTTTGGTTATTTGGGGTCCCTTGAGATTCCACATGAATTTTATGATAGGTTTTTATATTTCTGTAAGGAAAAAAAAGTCATTTGGATTTTGGTAGGGATTTCATTGAATCTGTACATTGCTTTGTGTAGTATTGACATCTTAACAATATAAAGTCTCCAAATCCATGAACATGGGATGTCTTTCTACTTATGTGTGTCTTCTTTAATTTCTTTCAGCAACATTTTGTAGTTTTTGGTGTACAGTCTTTTGCCTCCTTGGTTAAGTAAATTCCTAAGTATTTTATTCTTTTTGATGCTATTATAAATGCAATTGTTTTCTTAATTTCCTTTTTGGATCATTCATGGATAGTATATAGAAAAACTGATTTTTGTGTATTGATTTTGTATCCTATAATTTTTCTGAATTCATTTATTATTTCTAACTGTGTGTGTATATGTGTGTGTAATCTTTATGGTTTTCTACATATAAGATCATGTCATCTGCAAACAGAGAATTTTACTTCTTCCTTTCCATTTGGATGCTTCATTTCATTTTCTTGCCCTTTGCTCTGGCTAGAACTTACAATACTATGTTGAATAAAAGTGGCAAAAGTGGGCATCCTTATCTCATTCCTGATCTTAGAGGAAAAGCTTTCAGTCTTTCACCGTTGAGTATGATGTTAGCTGTTTAAGCAGTTTTTAAAAAGATCTTTAAAAGAGGTGGGATTTTGAAGTCCCGGGACCTATTTAAAATTGTGTTTCTCTGTGTCCTCAGCACCTAGCACATAGCAATTATTAAATGAATGGCTTAAAAAAACGACAGTTTCACAAAACTGAATGAGCTAAAGACACTGCTGAATGAAGTGTTAATTTGGGACTCATGAGGTTGGCAAGGATTGAAGGGTAACGGTAAAGGTGATAAGGAGTCATTGGTTGTCTGCTGACATGGAGCAGGTGTTGGTCCCACATTGCAGGCAGCATGGCCACTTGGATCTTAGTAAATTTTGCTTGGATAGTCTGCTTTTAGAGAAACTTCCCTGGTTAAGTTATTTTCCCCTTCCCTCTGTTAGCACATAGCAGCTGGAAGAAAATAACATATGTTGTATCTCTTTGTATTTATGACTACTGAATTAATAACTTCAGTCCATTGGATGCAAAGAAAATAAGTGAAATGCTATAAATTATAGATGAAAGTTGTTCATGCTAATAGAGTGTGTAACATATGTCTCACTTTGGCACAGCTTTGAAATAATGTGAATGATTTAAAGGGCTTGAGTCTGTTTGCCTTCATTTTAATTTGGAATAGTTGGAAAGCATCGAGTCACCACCATTTCATTAGTAATGCTATGCTCTTCCATTGGAACTTAAGCTCTCTCAACTTGGAGCAGACAAAAATCCTGATTAGCTGTAGTCTTAGGATGGGAAAGTCAAGTGATTGCATTCAATGTGTTAGCATCTCTCTTCATCTGGACTTCTAACAAGCAAGTTCTAAATATGAACTGACACGTCCTCACTTTTTTCCTTTAACAAGGGTCCTCTGAGTTACAGATTTAAAAAATGAATTCTGTAAATGTAGAACTTGCTGATAACTTTGAGAGGCAGCAGGATGTGGTGGAAAGAGCAGGTCTTTTTATCTCACTGAGGGATTTTTCTGGCTGCTAATAAGGAAACCCTATAGTATGTGCAAAGAGGGGATATATTCTAAGAATATAAGGCTGTCTTACAGGATCCAAGGACAGGAGGGACAGCAAGGCACAGGAGGGTCTGGACCTAGGATCTAGAAGCCCTAGGAACTAAAGTCACTCAGTCTGTCACCAGGGCCGCCTGGTCTCACCTTCACTTTCCTCTCTGCACCTATTCCTTCCCTCTCTCTCACCAGCCGGGCTGCCTTTGCTTCTTTGTGTTCATAGCTAAGCACATCTGCCCAGCTCTGGCTTTTTATCCCTTCCAGGTCAAGGGCTAGCACAGGCTGCCTGGCATCTCAGATTTCCAAATTCCTGGAAGAGAGAATCTGGTTATCTCACCTTGAGTCAGATGACTATTCCCGGTTTGTTCATTTATTCATCCACCAAGTCTTTATCGAATGCCAGGAGGCACTGGGAGATGCATCCTCCCTTCATGGACCATGTGTGTTTGGGGGAGCGGGGAAGAGAGAACGAGAGAGCATGAGTGAGAGAGCGTAAGCTCATTTTTGGGGGGACTGACTTGAGAGTTGCAATTTTCAGAGAAAGAGAAGTATGGCTTGGGATTCAGATAGACCTGGATTCAAATCCTGATTCCTCTCCTTACCAGCACTGTGTTATTTTGTGTTACCTTTTTCAGCCCCAGTTTTCTCCCCAGTAAAATGGGAATAATTCTTTCTAGGGTAGTTAGGGGGATTAGAATGAAGGGGTGCATGTGAAGGCCTGAGTATAGTGCCTGCCACACAGAGTCAGAACTCCACTCCTCACTGGTTGTGACCTTGAGCAAGTTCCTTAACCTGCCTGAAACGGTTTCTTCACCTATGAAATGGGAAAGGATATCATCTACCTCGTGTGCTTATTATGAGGATTACATCACGTGACATGCACCAAGTCGCGGGGAATGTGTATGTAATAGACACCCAGGATGGTAGCTCCTCCTCTAGGTCTTGTTAATAGTCACAGTTTTTTTCTCTCTGTCTTCTAGTTCCCATTCGGCCGACGCTTGCCTTGTGACATCTACTGGCATGGAGTTTCATTTCACGACAATGACATATTCTCCGGCCAAGTGAACAAGTTTCCAGGTATCTGCTGTTATTGTTGGCATTGAAAAATGTTTCTAGGCTGAGTGTCAGGGCTCTTCTGCAAGCAGCGTTTTGAGCTCGGACTCAAGGACTCTTAATTGGGACTTGCCGCCCGCACCACCGCGGCGCCCTGACCGTGGGAGGGAAGCTAACGCAGAGGTCATCAGGATTTGACCCACCAATGGGTTAAAGACTGGAGGTTCAAAAATAAAAAGACAGGCTTTCCTGGACTAATTTCACCAGTGGAAGAACATGATCTTCACTTTCTGAGTTATAATATGCAGGTGTAATGAGGAGACGATGTTCTCAAAATGGAAAAAAAAAAATAGGCCACTTCACATAAATTATTTGCAAGAAACAAAAGTACTAAAATTCTAGGAATATGCCACAAAAATGAGGTTAGCAGCTTCTGCTTTCTTTAAGTATCATCATTGGAAGTACCATTTTTACAACCAAATATACCAGTCTCTGTGTGGTGAACGACAGGCTGAGACAGTGCCTACCTTTTACCTCGGGACCTTGCCCCAGTGAGGCTTTCCTGTAAGGGGGACTAGTGCCAAGAAAGTGTCAGAGCCAACACTTTAAGACACCTCCTCACTCCATTCCCAGCCTCCCCATATGCCTTTCCATTTTATTTTTAATCTCTGCCTCCCTCTTCTGCTATGGATTGCTATTCATTATTTTTAATGGCTCAGTGAGGAGGGTGGTTAAGGTGAGTGGGTGTGCTCAGAGAGGAAGGAACATTTGGTCAAGAGGGGGTGGTGATCACAGCCAAAGGGTCTTTCTCTTATATTCAGAAATTTTAACATAATATGTACAAACCATATTATAATACGATAGTAAATAATGTGTTTAAAAAGAGCATCACCCCTCATTTAACAAAACAACAATGTGAATATTTCTAGATTTCCTCTCAAACCTTAACCACATATTTGTATCATTTTTACATGGTTGCAGTCAGAGTGTGTTTGCCTGAATACAAGGTGTTTTCTTCTAGCGTGATATCATTTATGCTTATTTTTAAAAGGAGACTGCATTTTCCCTTTTTCTGGGGTGCCTGTTGGCTGTTGATCTCAGGGTCAGGAGTTTGATCCCCATGGTGTGTGTAGAGTTTACTTAAAAAAAAATTTACTCTTTGGCATTCTATGCCATGTCTTTAAGAAAATACGTCTCGGAAAAACCAGTAGCCATACATGATACACTGGTGAGTTATGCCATGTCCACTAGGGGGGTTCAGTTAAGCTTTCAGACTACCATGGGCCTCACCTGGCTCAGATTCACTTAAAAGGATATAGGGCAGGAAACACGGCCTGCCAGCCGGTCAATGTTGGGCATTTCTCTCCAGCGGTGTCTTTGTGAGGGTGCCGAAGGCTAGTCTAACCCCTCAAGTGAGATCAGCTCAGGTGTAAGGAGACAAGACCTACATTGGTGGACGTGGGTCTGTCTTGGCTTAGATATGCCTCAAGAGCCTTATCTCACGTCGCTCCTCCAAAGCATAGCTTCCAGGGTCCCCAGCAGGGTCGTGCTGAGTTAGGAGAATCATTACATCAGGAAAGCCTGGGGCTGTGGCTTCCTACCAGGTATTTATGCAATTTGCCAATCAGGGATCATTTCAACCATATGCTTTGTTGTCTAGGAACACAGCTAACTTTCTACCTTTATTGGTTTCAGGGGGAACGGAGCTAGAAAATTAACCCACAGTTAGAGATGAGGGAGGGTTCTGTTGGAGAACAAGAAGGATTCTGGTAGCCTGGGTTCTTGCATACAGTTTAATGGGATAACTATTCTTTTCTATCTTGCTGCTCATAAAAGATGACTTTTTGATGTCACTCAAAGGACTTACTGGGATACTGGGAGAAGGTAATTTGGAAGAGAACAGTTCTTTGAATGAGGACAGAGTTCCTAAGACATGAATCCTCAAATGAGGCTTCACTTATGTTTTCCCCTGTTTGTGCCTCATCTCATGGCTGAGAGTAAGAAAGAAGTCGTAGCTATATAGCTCTCCTTTTGGAACACAGATTAGAGAAAAACACCCTCAAAGGACTAGTTTCGTAAAGGTGATATAAGAATATTCATTCCAAAGAAACAAGTTTGCTCTATCCCATATTCCATCTGCCAGTGACTGGAACATGTAATTTTCCACTTTACCAACAGCAATTAATTAGTTCTAATGACAAAGCAGGCTCTCGAATCTCTAGGCAGAGACGCAGTGTGGCTACACCCTCTTCTTATGGAAGACAGCAGCTCTTAACTATGACGTGATTCCAGAAGGATCTGTCCTTTGGCTCTAGTTTGGGTCCAGGCTTATCTTCTGTCTCTCCGGTATGCCATTATTCTAGCAGTGCATCTCGTATGCACTGTATATGATATAGAGTAAGTTCTACTGGATGTGGCAGGCAACTGTAAATGCATCACGTGCCGAATAAACTGAAAACTTTTGGAGATGCATATGGAAGCGATTTATTTTGTTTGTGTCAGCACATTAGATTTTAGCCACTTTTCTATGACGAGGTCCTCCAAGATGTGTTATTATGTCTTAACATGATGAATTAAGACTTTCTATAAAAATAATCTGATTTGGATATGTGTTTGCTTTAGGAAAGTCCCAAACTGTCAATTCTCAGCTCACAAGCGACAGTTTTTTGCTGACTTTCAGGGTCTAAGATGTATGACAGCACATGGCAGGGGTGGGGAGGGGATGTTCTGGCAGAGAGGGAAAGGGCCCCGGCCAGGAAGGTCCCGGGCTGCTTGCAGTCAAGCACTCGGCTGTGTCGGAGAAGATAGAGAGACAAGGAGAAAGGCATGTAGGGAGAGAAGTCAAATACAAAATAAGTGCCAGACAGAGGAAATCTGGGGTGCCCGGGTGTTTTGGAACGAGGGAACATGACCTAACCTAGATCTGCCTGGGGGGGCAGACAGGGCGAGAGACCCAGGAGAACATGTGCACTGAGGCTCCAGGGCTGGACGGGCCTGACTTCCCTGCAAAATGCGGGAATAGAGTTGGTGCAAAGACCTAGGATGTTTAGAGCAGGTTGCTCATTCAGCAAAGGGCAAGTGGCCCATGATGGTCAGAAAGGGTCAGGTGTGAGAGGGGCCGTGGATGGGTGATAAGCAGGGACCGAAGGATAGCATCCTTATAGTCTGAAGGTCATGGGAGCCACTGAGAAATTGTTAGGCCAGAGAGTGACATGGGCCAGCTTGCATTTTCAGAAGGCCCCCCAGAGGGATGCATTGGAGGTGGGTGGAAGGGCGGAGGCAGGAGACAGAGGTAGAGCTAAGAGGCCGCTGCAGGAGCCAGCAAAAGATGAACTCATCAGCGGCACTGGGAACAGAGAAGAGGGTGGATCTGGAAGAAGTTATTTGTCATTGGGTGGTTGGAATGTGTTTTGCCAAGAATTATATTGTTGTCAGTGATATTTGGATTGAACAGTACTCCCGAAATAGCTCAGACTTTGTTTTGTTTTTGTTTTTGTTTTAAATTGGGTTAAATAGGTAGGTCTGTGTGGGCAAGCCTAAGGATCAGACTGTTACCCTCTGGCGTAGCTTCACGGGGGTTGAGACCTACCAGGCCTCGAGACTCCAGTGTAGCAGAGAGAACCAGGCCCAGGAGTGACAGGAGGCAAGTTCCTGGTGTGGGAAGCTCCAACCTGAGTTAGAGTGTTTTCCCATTTGGGAGGGGACCTGCCACCATAGGGACATCTGGAGAAAGACCTGCTGGGAACCCCAGGTAGGCGGTGAGCCTCAAAAGAACCTCTAAGTAGGCAGCAGGAGGGCAGGCACAGGGCTCAGGTCCCAAGCAGGAGGATCCAGCCCTTGCTGGGTAGTCTTGGGTGGAACAGAGGAGGAACACTGGCAGGAACAAAGCAAAGGCATTGCTAAGGCAGCTACTCAAGCACCAGGAGCAAAAGACAGGTTACCAAAACCTGGGGACAAAGCAATCAGAAAGCCTCAGAAAGACCGTTGAAATCCTCCTTATCTAACTGGAGTACAAAGTCAGGGTCAAAGATTGCCTTATTCTCAATCTCGAGGGGCTGGGAGCCGATGGTTAGACCTAGAGCTTCCAGCTCAGGTCAGAGTGTGTCCCAGAGCCTAGGGCAAGGGTCCCAGGGAGGGTCAGGTGCTGCAGTTCCTTGGAGAAGGGAGGTAGAGTCTAGAGCCAGCAGAGCCTGGCAGTGACCTCTCTTTTCCCCTGTTTGCTCAGGAACATGTGTTCTGGCTCAGCTAGAAACCCAGCTACTCCCGTGAGAGCACTCCCGTGAGAGCACTCCTGTGAGAGCACTCCCGTGAGAGCTGATGACACTCCCCACATCTGTCTCTGAGCCACCACCAGAAGCCCAGACGCCAGCAGCTTCCACGTGGGGTGGAGGGAGGGGTCGGAGATATGGTGGAGGAACAAAGGTTTTGGTGGTGAGTGGATTGAAGGAGGTAGACACTGGTGCCTCCTGGAGACAGGCATTTAGGCAGAGGAGGGTCGAGTCGTCCAGAGCCTGTGGGTCAGAACTGTCTGGGGAAAGTAGCTGTTGGATTGTAGGGTGCTTCCGAAGTTGGCTATTTTCAGTAGAGAACTACTGGAGACTGGCACAAAAGCAGACTTGGGAGCAGATCTGTCAGCTGGTGGGGGGACTTAGGATTCACATTACAGTAGGAGCCATCGCAGGTTTCAAATGAATATATACTCAATTTGCTGGAAATTGATTTTTTTCTTTTCTTTTCTTTAGAGAGGGAGAGAGAGTGCAGGGGAGGGGCAGAGGGAGAGGGAGAGAGAAAATCTCCAGTGGACTCCACGCCCAGTGTGGAGCCCAACGCAGGGCTGCATCTCATGACCCTGAGATCATGACCTGAGACAAAATCAAGAGTCAGATGCTTAACTGACTGAGCCCCCCAGGCACCCCTGGACATTGATTTTCACAAGACTTTTCTGGAGCATTCAAACCACACTTCTGTACTCATAGCACTTCTGTCTGTGTTGTGTGAGTCTGTCCGACCTGCTGAGGGGTTTCTGAAAGAGAAACTTCCCCTGTCACAAGGCCATTAAAAATGTAGAAAGTACCACAACAGTCAGGAGGCTTCATCTACTTGGTGTAAGGTGCTGTATTATAGTTAGTTATGAAGGGTTTTAGTCTAGTATGATAACAAACTGTTGTCAAAGAAAAGGAAAAACCTTCAAAAACAGTTGAAGTTTTTGTTTTGTGTATTTGGTGTTCGGCTCCAGTGTTTATAACTCAAAAATTCCAATTTTGGAGGGGACTAAAAGGAAACAGCTGGAATTTTCTGGGCTCATACTTATTTCTTAGGAAGCTCAGAACAATGTCCTCAGTGAGTTTTCTTTAATATTGAAGAGTTCACATCAGAGCACAGTTTATTAGTGCTTTTCAAGCTCCTTTATTTCTTATTTAATCCTTTTCTCTATCCTAAACAAGAACCAAGAAGCTGGGCATTGACATCTTGAATCTGTGATCTTCGGATTTATTGCGCTTTTTCATATGCTGAGGGAAGCAAGAAATAGGTTATTAAAACCTTCATTCTCAAAATGTTCACCCTTCACTTCCTGAACATGGGAATTTCGAGAAATCTCATTCGTTCTGATTGTGCCCATTTGGAATGTGTGATAATTCGGACATGCCAAGCTGACACAAAACTTTGTACTTTCTGTAAAAAATAACTTCGCTGAGCCAGTTCCTAGTGTCAGGGGTGGAACTGTTGCCTGTCTCAGGGTGAAGGCCATTTCTAGTCTCCATTTTCAGTGGTGATATTTGCCCTAAGAGATAAGCATGCTAAAACTTAGAAGAATTTTTACCTATTTGCTGAAAATTTGCTAAGGTATAGACTCAGTTTCTTTTCTTGTCAGAGTTCCTAAAGATGCTACAAGAAAAAAACATCCACCATTCTTTTAAAATGTTTTATAAGTGAGTCATTTTAATCCCCTCTGGGCAAATTAATGAGGTCTGATCAATGTTAGTGTCAGTACTTATAACTGAAGAACTCCTACAGATTTCATTTTCTCCCCCTAAACTATAAATTATGCTATGATATCCTTTCTACTTTCTGTCCTTATTTCAAGGAGACAGATTTTATGCTGAAAGCTGTATATTTTTCTATTTTATACCTTGAATACTCATGGAAGATTAAAGTAAAGCAACTTAATTAAGCTTCTCGTAATGTAAGCAGAGTCCACTAGATGATATTCTCGAGGGTATAAGATGGAAGCAGTCCCAGAATTATGGATGGTGGCCCCAAATTAAGGAGGATATTAAGTTTTAAGTGCAAGATGTAAATGCTTCTCTTTATCCATTATCGAGGAGACTGACAAAGAATGGATTAATAAACTAGGTGGAAACCCATGCCTTCCAACTGATGCTTCATTTTTATAAGGGGAAAAAACTATCCATCTATTACCTCAAGTTTTTCATTAATTTGGTAGGTCTTTCCAAACCATGAGTCACTGCTGTGGGGAACAGCTACCTTTTTTTATCCTGTCTGCAAAAGCGAATATGTCGGGTGGGTGGTTTTAAAAGTCCCCGATCATGGCTGTTTTATAGCTAGCAGCCCACTGCTGTTCAAATCTCACAGCTTCTCTTCTCCCCAGGCATGACGGAGATGGTGCGTAAAATTACTCTGAGCAGAGCCGTGAGAATCATGCAGAATCTCTTTCCTGAGGAGTACAACTTCTATCCTCGCTCATGGATTCTGCCTGACGAGTTCCAGCTCTTTGTTGCTCAGGTAGATGGCACTCCGTCCCCGTGACCCTTGAATTACGTTATGGTTGCGACTGTGTCCTGGGAGCTGAGTCCTGGGTCCTGTGTGCTGGGAGCTGGGGTGGGGGCGGTCCCCAGGAAGCTGCGGCTAGCCAAGGGAGTGTCTCAACAGTACCCAGTGAGTGTTGGCAGTGATCAAGGAGCTTGCAGTTGAATAGGCAGGGTGACAGGTAGGTGAACTAAGAAGTGCGTCTGGCCTGAGGCTGATATTGGGAGTGGGGTCATGGAGCTGATGTTTGGAAAGCAAGGGAGATAGGGCTGGAGCAGGTGGTTGAGCCCTTCAGCAGATTGGAACTGTTTGGGTGAATCTAGGGTGTGGTCTCCCCAGCATCCTGTGGTATGAAATGTGGGCGGTCGGGCTCCGTTTTAAGGCTAGGGAGGAGGTCTGACACACTGTGGAGGTGGGGTGGGGGGACCTTTTAAGTGTTCTGCTTTAGATCTGTTCCAGAATCAATTTTCAAATCGCCCATTCCGTATCAAAGCAAAATGTTTGAGCATGAAATACTTTGGAGCCTTCACCACTGATTGTGAAACAGTAACAGTAGGGAAACTGAATTGAGGATTGCCATTTTTCATTTGGGACCCCTTCAAAGCCTTTGCCAGTGGGTTCCATGGTCCATACATACCTCTGAGGGTAACTGTACAACAAATGCCCATCTTATTGTGTTGTGATAGGATTAATACCATTTATTGGTCCTACTGTGTTCCAGGCATTGTGCCAGAAGCTTAACGTTATTTCTTTCAATCCTCACAGCAATCTTGTCAAGTTGATTTTATTATTAATCCCATTTTGTGGATGAGGAAACAGACTTTGATAAGCAAGGTGACTTGCTGGAGAAGTGGAATTTAAACCTAGAGCTGATTTCAAGACCTTTGGATTTTTTTTAAAGATTTTATTTATTTATTTGAGAGAGAGACACAGAGAGAGAGAGAGAGAGAGAATACGAACAGGGGGGAGGGGCAAAGGGAGAAGGAAACTCCCTGCTGAGCAGGGAACCCGATTCAGGGCTGGATCCCAGGACCCTGAGATCATGACCTGAGCTGAAGGCAGACACTTAACCCACTGAACCACCCAGGCACCCCAAGGCCTATGCTTTTTATAAGCTGTCTTATTGCCTGCATGTTATTTTGGTTTTAATATTAAATGATAAAACTTGTAATAAAATGATGATTTAGTAAGCACAAAAAAAAGCTTGAAGTGGTAATTTTTAAAAGGAAGCTCTTGGGCGCCGGGGTGGCTCAGTTGGTTAAGCGACTGCCTTCGGCTCAGGTCATGATCCTGGAGTCCCGGGATCGAGTCCCGCGTCGGGCTCCCTGCTCAGCAGGGAGTCTGCTTCTCCCTCTGACCCTCTTCCCTCTCATGCTCTCTGTCTCTCATTCTCTCTCTCTCAAATAAATAAATAAAAAAAAAAGGAAGCTCTCTATGGGATGGTGGTCACATGAGTTTGTACATTTCTTAAAATTCATCCAATTATTAACCTAAAAGGGATGCATTTTATTCATGCAAATTATGCTTCAATAAAGTTAATTTTAAAAAATAAGCTCTCAGCGGCTCCCCATACTCACCCCTCAATTTCTCACTTCTGTGGCTCTGCTCATGTCCTTGTCCCTTGTGGAATATCTTTATGTCCCATATCCACAACTCTATATCTAACTATCCTGTGAATTTAAATGAGATACCTACCAACTGTGCCTTCAAAATCAGATATGTGAGAACTTTTCCATCAACCCCCAAGTTCCTCTGTCCTCCTTGCAGTCCATTCCCTCAATAGCCCCAGCCCAGGCAGCCGCTGGTCTGTATTCTCATTAGAGATTCGTTTTGTCTGTTCGAGGAATTCATGTAAATGGAATCATATATATATATATTTATACATACACACACACACACACACATACACACTTGAGTCTTTGTTTTTCTTTCAGAATCATATTTTTGAGATTCATGAATGGGTGCTCAATCTTGTCAAATGCTTTTCAGCATCTATTAAGACGGTATGATTTTTCTCTTTATTTTGATAATATGATGAACCACCAATTCATATTTTAAATATTAAGCTAACTTTGCATTCCTGTTATAAATCTTACATGGTTATGATGTATTATCCTTTTTAAATACTGCTAAACTGTATTTGCTGATACTTAGGAATTTTTGTGTCATTGTTCATGAGAGATATTGGTGTGTGATGTCTTTGGTCTTTGTATCAGGCAATCCTTATTAAAGGAGTTAGCAAATATTTCTTTACTGTTTTGAAAATTTTGTATAAGATTGGTATTTATTTCTTAAATGCTTGATAGAATACACTATTGAAGGTATTTGGGCATGCAGCTTTCTTTCTGGGAACATTTTAAATTACGAATTAATTTTTTAATACATATAGGTAATTTGTTTCTTTCAAGGAATTAATCCATTTTATCTGAGTTGTCCAATTTACCGATGAAAGTTTTGAAAAACAGTGTTTCCTTATTTTTTAATCTATGAGATATGTAGTGATCTCCCCATTTCATTGCTGATATTGGTAATTTGTGTTTTCTTTTTCTTTCTTTTTTTTTCTTCCTTTGTCTGCCTTCCTTCCTTCCTTCCTTCCTTCCTTCCTTCCCTCCTTCCTTCTCTCTCTCTCTCTCTCTCTTTCTTTTCATATCAACTTAGCTTCAGGTTTATTAATTTTGTTGATCTTTTCAAAGAACCAACTTATGATTTTGTTGTTTTTCTGTATTGTTTGGGCATTTTCTATATCATTGATTTCTACTTCTTTTGGGTTTAATTTTCTCATCTTTCTCTAACTTTTTAAGGAGGAACTTAATTCAGTTGATTGATTTTTAAACATTAAAGCATCTCAGAAATTTTTGTATATTACATTTTCATTACCACCTAACTAAAAATGTTGTCTAATTTCCCTTGAGATCTCTTTGACCCATAGGTTATTTAGAAATGAGTTGTTTAGTTTATTAATAATTTTGGAACTGTCCCAAGTATTCTTTGTTACTGATTTATAATTTAATTTTGTTGACATCAGAGAATATATTCAGTATTATCTTAGTCCCTTTAAATTTGTTGAAAGTCATCTTATGGCCCATATATTGTTTATATTTTTTTAAAAGATTTACTTAGAGAGAGAGAGAGTGCACAAGTGGGAAAAGCAGAGGGAGAGGGAGAGAGAATCCCAAGCAGACTCTGCACTGAGCATGGAGCCCAACGCAGGGCTTGATCTCATGACCATGCAATCACGACCTGAGCCGAAACCAAGAGATGGACACTTAACTGACTGCACCCCCAGATGCCCCCATATATTGTTTATCTTGATGACTGTTTCATGTGTACTTGAAAATAATATGTATTCTGGAGTTGTTGGTGTGGCATCTGATAAATGTCAATTAGGTCAAGTTGGTACTTGGTACTGTTCACATATTCCTTACTAATTTACTGCCAACTTATTCAGTCAGTTACTGAGAGGGTATGTTGAAATTTCCAAATCTCATTGTGGATTGTCTATTTCTCTTTTTAGTTATGTCTGTTTTTGCTTCATGTGTTTTTGAAGTTGTTGTTAGCTTGATGATTTGACTCCTTTAGAAGGTAACTTTCCTTGTCCTGAAATCTACTCTTTTTGATATTAATACAGTACCTCCAGCTTCTTTTGGTTTAGTATTTGTATGGTATATCTTTTTACCATTCCTTTACTTTTATCCTACTTGCATTTTTAAAGATTGCTTCTTGTTGACATCACGTAATTGGGTTATGATCTTTTATCCAGTTTGACAATCCCTGACTTTTAACTGGTATGCTTGGCCCACTTAAATTAATGCAATCATCAATATCGTTGGCTTCAAGTACACCATCTTCCTATGTCTTTACTATTTATTCTATATGTTTGGATTAATTGGGTATTTTTAGTGTTTTATTTTATCTCCTCTTTAGGCTTACCAGCTATGCCTCTTTTAAAAATGTTTTTAGTTTTTGTCTTAGCCCTAGAATCAATCTAGGGTTTACAATACATCTTTAACTTGTCACATATACCTTTAAGTATTACATACTTTAAGGAAAATATATGTGCTTCACAACAGTATACCTCTTTTCCCATCTTCATCCTCTATGGTATTATCATATAGTTTGCTTCTGTGTTATAAACCCCACAATACAGTGTTTTTATTTTTGCACTGAAAAGTCAATTATCTTATAAAGAAACTGAAAAAATGAGTATATTTGTCTTGTATACTCACCTATATATTTACATTTCCAGTATTCTCCATTCCTTCAAGTAGCTCTTGGATTCCATCTGGGAATTATTTTCCTTCAACTTGAAGAATTTTTTTAAACATATTTTTTTTATAGTACAGATCTGCTGTTCTCCCAGCTTTTGTTTGAAAATGTCTTTATTTTACCTTCAGTTTTGAAACTGTTTTGAAATACTTACAAAAATTGCAAAAATAGTATACAGAAAGAGCTCCCATGTTCCCTTCATTTAGCTTCCCCTAATGTTAACATCTTATACAATTACTGAAGCTGGGAAATTAACATTGATATAATATTATTTAATAATCTATGCACCTTATTTGCATTTCTCTATTGCCCTGCTAATGTCTTTTTTTCCTGGTTCAGGATCCACTCCATGTTTACTCATTGCATTTAGTTGTCATTTCTCCTTAGTCTCCTCTGAGTTGTAACTGTTCTTCAACCTATCTTTGTCTTTCATGACCTTGACTCTTTTGAAGAGTACTGGTCAGTTTATTTTTTTAGAGTGTCCCTCAATTTAGTTTTGTCTGATTTTTTCATGATTAGATTCAGATTACACATTTTTCATAAGAATACTACAAAGTGATGTTGTGACCTTCTCAATGCAGCATATCAGGAGGTACATGATGTCAGGATGTCTTATTTCTGGTGACGTTAACTTTGATCACTTAGTTAAGGTAGTTTCTGTTAGGTTTCTCCATAAAAAGTTACCGTTTTCCCTTTGTAAGTATCTTGTGGGGACATATTTTGAGACTATGTGGATAGCCTATTTGTCTCATACTTTTTTTAAAAAAGCTTTAATTAAGATATAATTGAGGGCGCCTGGGTGGCTCAGATGGTTAAGCGTCTGCCTTCAGCTCAGGTCATGATCCCAGGGTCCTGGGATCGAGTCCCGCATCGGGCTCCCTGCTCTGCGGGGAGCCTGCTTCTCCCTCTGCCTCTCTCTCTCTCTGTCTGTCTGTCATGAATAAATAAATAAAATCTTTAAAAAAAAAAGATATAATTGAAGTACAATAAACTGCAAATATTTCAAGTGTGCAGTTTGATACGTTTTGATATATGTAAAAATCCATGAAACTGTTACCACAATCAAGATAATGAACATATCCATCACCCCAAAATGTTTCCTCATGTCCCTTTGTAATCCTTCCTTTCTCTCCCTGCCCTCTACCTCCCATCACAAGGCAACTATGGATCTGCTTTTTATCAAGACCAGTTTGTACTTTCTAAAATTTTATATAAATGAAATAATATAGTAGGTACTCTTATTTTTTCCTTCAAAAAATTTTTTTTTGGTTCTGGCTTCTTTCACTCAATATAATTATTTTGGGATTCTTCCAGGTTATAGTATTCATCAATAATTCATGCATGTTTATTATTGAGGAGTATTCCATTGAATGTATATACCACAGTTTGCTTATACCTTCAGCTGCTGCTGGATATTTAGATTGATTCCAGTTATGGCCTATTACAAATAAAGATACTATGACTATCCATGTCTGAGTCTTTGTGTGGACATATGATTTCATTTCTCTTGAGTAAACACTTAAGAATGGAGTGTCTGGATCATAGAGTAGGTGTATATTTGATATTAAAGAAAGTACAAATTGTTTTCCAAAGTGGTTGTGTCATTTTATATTCCCTTCAGCCATGTATAAGCATTTTAGTTCTCCCACATCCTTGCCAACACTTGGTAGTAGTCAGTCTTTTCAATTTTAGCTATTCTAATAGGTGTGTAGCCTTTTCTTATTATTTAGTTTGTATTTCCCTAGTTATTAATGATGTTGAACATCTTTTCACATCCAAATGCATTCTTTTTTAAATTTTTTATTTAAAAAATATTTTTCAAATGCATTGTTTAATGAAATAAATTTATTTATATCTTGTGTCCATTTAAAAAAATTGAGTATTTGTATTATTGAGTTTCAAGAGTTCTTTATGTATTTTGAATATAGGTATTTATCAGATGTATCAATACAATATTTTCTTCCAGTCTGTGCCTCGTCTTTTCATTGTCTTAACCGTATCTTTTGAAGATCAAATTTTTCATTCTGATGAAGTCCAATTTATCAATTTGTTCTTTTATGAATCTATACATAAGAACCTTGACCTAACCCAAATTCACAAAGATGTTTTATGTTTTTGTCTAGAAATTTTATAGTTTTAAGTTTAGATCTATGATTCGTTTGAGTTAATTTTTGAATGTGGTGTGAGGTATGGATTGAAGTTAACTTTTTTGAGACATAGATATCCACTTATTTTAGAAACATTTGATGAGCATACTAACCTTTCCCTCCCAAATTGCATTTGCATTTATGTTGAAAATAGTTGCTCAAGTATGTGTGGGTGTTTCTGAATTCTTTATTCTATTCCATTGATGTATTTGTCTATTTTTATGCTAATACCTCACTGTCTTTGTCACTGTAGCTTTGCAATAAGTCTTAAAATCAGGTAATATAAGTCCTCCAACTTTGTCATTTTTTTCAAAGTTGTCTAGGCTATTATAGTGTTTTGATCTGCCATATGAATTTTAGAATCAGCCTGTCAATTTACAAGAAAGCCTGCTGGGGTTTTGATTAGAATTGCATTGAGTCTGCATTTCACTTTAGGTAGAATCAACTTCTTAACAGCATTGAGTTCCTGATATATAATATATATCTCTCCTTTTATTTTATATGTAATGTGATGTATATCTCTCCTTTTATTTAGGTCTTCTTTAATTTCATTGGGCAATGTCTTTTAGTTTTTAGTGCATAGGTTTTTCACATCTTTTGTCAAGTTTATTCCTAAGTATTTCAAATTTTTGATAAATTGGCAATGTTGTATTTTTAAACTTCAAAATCTAGTTGTTTGAGTATGTAGAAATACAATTGACTTTTATATATTGATCTTGTATCCTGAAACCTTGCTAAACTCAGTAGTTTCAGTATCTTATTTTGTAGATTCCACTAGATTTTCTGTATATACTATCATGTCCTCATGATTTCTTATTTTCCAATCAGCCCTTTATTTCTTTTTCTTACCTTATTGCATTGGCTAGAACCTCCATATAATGTTGAATAAAAGTGATGAGAGAAGACGTCCTAGACTTGTTCCTGATCTTTGGGGATAAGCCTTTAGTTTTTCATCATTAAGTATGGGTTACTTGTAGATTTCTTGTAGATGCTTTTTATTAGATTGATGAAGTTCCCTTCTGTTCCTTGTTTCCATGGATTTTGTTTTTTTTTAATTAGAAATGGGTGTTGGATTTTGTTACATACTTTTCTTGAGTCTATTGAGATGATCATATGGATTTTCTTTTTTTAGTTTATTAATATGACAAATAATATTGATTGATTTTTAAATATCAAATAAACCTTGCATTGCATTCCTTAGATAAATCTCAATTGTCATGATATGTTATCCTCTTTATATATTGTTGGATTTGATTTTCTAAAAAAATTTTTTTTTAAGATTTTATTTATTTATTTGACAGAGAGAGAGAGAGAACAAGTAGGCAGAGAGGCAGGCAGAGGGAGAGGGAGAAGCAGGCTCCCCGCTGAGCAGGGAGCCCGATGTGGGGCTCGATCCCAGGACCCTGGGATCATGACCTGAGCCGAAGGCAGCAGCTTAACCGACTGAGCCACCCAGGTGCCCTGATTTTCTAAAATTTTTTTAAGAATGTTTGCATCTATATTCATGAGGGATATTGTTCTGTAGTTTTCTTTTTTTTACAATGTCTTTGCCTGGTTTTGCTATCAGGGTAATGCTAGTCACATAGAAGGAGTTGGAAGTATTCTCTACTTTTTAATTTTCTGAAAGAGTGTATAGAATTGGCATTATTTCTTTCTTAAATATTTGGTAAAACTCACCAGTGAATCATGTGGACCCGATGGTTCTTTATGGGAGGGTTTTAACTAAAATTTCAATTTCTTTAACAGATATAGGCTATTTATGTTTTCTATTTCTTCTTGAACGAGCCTTGGTAGTTTGTCCTTCAGTGAATTTGTCCATTTTTGCATTCCTACAAATATTCTTGAACTTTGTTATGGGATCCAATTAAGTTATGTGGAAATAGATTTGGGTCTTGTTTTTAAAGTCAGGCACCACTGGAACAGTGGTCAGTCTAACCAAATTATTTCTTACCACTGAGGCAAGAATCTTATGTGTACTTCACCTGATGGTCCATGAACCATGGTGTTTTCTAGTTTTGCTGGTGAGAACGGATGCTATTCCAGGCTGTGTGTGGGCACCTGGCATTGCTACCTCTAGTCCTTTTTGGTGGTTCTTTCCTTGGCCTCAGGTAGTTTCCTCAGAATCACTCACTGATTTGTATTCAGATAAATACTAATGGGAGACCCTCTGTGGATCTCCAGAGTCCCCTCTTTGTGAAGAAATCTCCTCTCCAGTAGTCCTTCTTGAGAACACGAGCTATCTTAGTCACCCTGACTGACAACTTCATTTCCTCAGATCAGGGGGTCTATTGGGCTGGAATCTTTCTCTGGGCAGTAAACTGGGGCAGTCACAGGGCTCACATCTCTCAGGAATCATTGTCCTTTGCTGCCTGATGTCCAGTGCCTCCAAAACCATTCTTAATGCATTCTGTCTATTTTGTGGTTGCTTCAGATGGGCAGGTAAATCGAGTTTCTGTCAGTACATCTTGGCTGGAAATGGAAGTCCTCTGAATGAATGATTTTGTAACAATAACAATGCAGCACTTACTGAGTATTTTTTACCTGGGTTGACTAATTTAAAATTCTTCAGCGATCCAAATAGGGTTCTTCTATTATTCATAGGAGAGGAAAGTGAGGCACAGAGAGGTTAAGTGATTTTTGTCAAGATAACACAGCTTGGAAGACTAGCTCCAGAATCAATACTTTAACTTTCTGTGCTATACTATGGGAGGATATTTGAATAGATGTGTGGATAAGGTCCAGAACTATTCTAGAGAAAAGAGTAAAACTTTGCTGGTGATGAGAGGGTTCATCAGGGTAGAGGACAGATGGCATAGAGGGAGAGAGAAGGCTTCCTGGTAGAGGTGACACCTGATTTGATTTTGAAATAATGAGCTTGCCTTGTAGACTAACCAAAGAAGAGCATTCCAGCCAAAATCAGTAGATTGTGCAAAGGTGCATAGATGTGAAATGGTGTGACATATTGGAATGATAAGGAGTTTGATGTTATTAGAGTTTAAAAGAAGAGGGTTTGACAGTAGGTGAAGTTAGAGAAGTAGAGGCCAGGTCAGGAGGGGCCTTGAATGCCAGGTTAACAGGAGGAAGCCATGAGAGGGTTAGGTAGGGGATGGGGAGGAATGTGGTTACCTCTGGTGGAGTATAGACAGGATTGGGGAGGGCAGAGGAATGAGACCTGTGGAAAGGGTGCTCCGCTTGGAAAGGTGGCAGAGATGCGGAGGCTTGTTCTGAGACACTAAGACGGGAGTCTTATGCAGAGAAGGGCCAGGCGTGCGGCATATTTAGAAGGGGGAAGCTACAGGACTCCGAGAAAGATCAGAGAGGGGGGTGAGGAAGAAGGCGGAATTGATGCTTTTAGGAATCTGATGGGGGTGCCGTTTGCTAAGATGCCCGAGAGAAGGAGGAGCAGGTTTGGTGGAGAAGATGGAAGGCGGAGCTAGTGCTTGTTGTCTAACTGTTCGCTTTCTGATGGTAGCTACTCAGAGAGACTCTCATCAGTAAAATGGGAGGCAGGTCAGGTGATTGACAGGGACTCTTCCTGTTTGAGCATTGGAAGTCCTGAACTGTCAAAGACCATTTGACTGATGCCACAGGTACTTCGAACTGGGTAGTTCCCTAATACAAGGGAGGATTTCTTTGTCTCTAAGATGATATTCATCTAGAATCTGCTGACTCAGGACTTGGCACATGCAGAATGAGACTATGAAAACCCTACCCTAGTCGCTTGCTGGAAAGCCCAGCCCATCACTTATTCTTCCTGGGACCTCCAGTAAGCCCCTTCCTCCAGCCCCGGTTCTCCATCTGTTAAGTGGAAAAGTGATCCAAACCTCAGAGTGATTGTGCACATCCAGTGAGTATTTGATGATGAAATGCTTTATCAGCTGCGAACCTGATTAAACAAATGTGGCATTCTTATTTTTAATATACCCTTTGTTTTAATACAAAACAATACCCTCATATTAAGAATTCAAAGAATATAGGGGCATGTAAAGAGAAAAAAAAAATCCCCACTCATTAGATTATTTGAACACTAGTGTATATCCTTCCAGTTTTTTCCTACATGTGAACAAATATACATTGTAACACACACAGTTCTTTTTCTTTAAAGAAATGGGATGATGCGGGTGCCTGGGTGGCTCAGTTGGTTAAGCGACTGCCTTCGGCTCAGGTCATGATCCTGGAGTCCCTGGATCGAGTCCCGCATTGGGCTCCCTGCTCGGCAGGGAGCCTGCTTCTGCCTCTGACCCTCCCCCATCTCATGTGCTCTCTCTCTCTCATTCTCTCTGTCTCAAATAAATAAATAAAAAAAATCTAAAAAAAAAAAGAAATGGGATGATGCTATGTGTTCTCTTCTTCAGCCTGCCATTTTCCTCCGCTACGTTTTATACATCTTTCCATGTCACTGCTGCAAAGTACTCTATTGTATGGATGCACCACGACTTTTAAAGTCATTCCTCTCTTGATGAACGTATAGGTAGTTCTCATATTTCTTTGGTTCAACAAATAATGTTGTCGGGTACCATAGTACCTCTCCTATGTAGGCATCTTTATACACCGTGCCAGTATTGACTTCAGACAGATATCTCCAAGTGGAATTGCTGTATTCAAAGATATGTGCCTTTACATTTTGACAGGTGAAGCCAAACATGAGGCTTTATTAGAAATGGTGTGCTTAATTATGAGAGTAAACTGTCTTGTGAGTGCCTGGGAAGTGAGCTTTCAGAGGTGTGGGTGGGGGCTTTTCTTTGTGACTCAACAGCGGGAGGGCGTGTGATTAGCTGTAACACATTCTAAAACCTGACACTTTGTAGGTATTTTATTTGTCACATTAATTAGGATTATATTTATTTCGTCAAGGAACAGGGAAGATCCACATCACTCCTGATACTTGGCTGCAAAACTGGTACTCAAATATGATCAGCAGGTGGCACTAGCAGGAAGCAAGTAGGATTCTCCGTGGAAATTTTTGTGAGGGGGGAGGAGGATGCAGGCTTGCTTTCCCCTGTTAGCAGATGGCCAATAAAAAAATTCCTTGGAGTTTAGTTTGCATATGGTCTTCCATCTGGGTATTTGAGAAAAGTACAGTTTTGTTATCAAAACAGTATTTATTATGGTGAAGGAGTTTGCATTTCGTAGCAGAAGAATTTTTCAGTGAATAAAGCCAAAAACCTGTTCAATAATCTTTTGCGGTTTCTTGGAGGGAACCAGCGAGCATAGAGTTCTTCCATTTTCCTCTCCAGTTACCATCCTCAGTTAGCTTTTATTGATTCAGCTCCTCGAGGCTGAATGAAGTGCATTATTTGCAAAAACCCCAGAGAACAATGTTCTCCACTGGGTTTAGGAACTAGGAAAATGTGGAGTTATAAGTGGGTCAGAATCGAAGCAGAAAGAAAACCTGCAGTGGGAAGCATATATTCCTTGTCCTGATTCCATGCTTGTCAGAGAACCTTCTGGTGACTTGATTACTCCCATGGTTTTTCTGCATAGAGATGCTATGCTGATCTGGCTGACTTCTGGGCACTGGATGGCCAGCCCAGAGGATGAAGCTTCTATGCCTTCACCTGCCTTGTAGAGCCGTGACCCCCTCTGCAGCCTCAGGTGACACCATTTTCCACCCCTTCCTCCGGGACAACACCCTTCCTTATTCAACTTTTTAGGCAGCACGGTCTCCTACCTCTGCATTTTGTATGTGCCTTTCCTTTTGCCCAGAGCACTCATCTTCATCCTCTGTGCCCCTTTCCCACCTGCAAGGCTGCCTTCTTTCACCTGACCCATTTGGCTAATTCTTCAGACCCCTGTTTCCTTTCATTTTCTCTGCAAACCTACTCTTCCCCCAAGTCAGGGGCAAGTCCTCCACAGCACCTTGTTTTTCTCTCTTCCTGCCACTTAAGCCTATTCACTGTTTGGCAACTGCATTTTTTTTTTTAAGATTTTAAAGAGAGAGCGAGAGAGAGAGACAGCAAGCACAGGCAGGGGGAATGGCAGGCAGGGGAAAAGCAGGCTCCCCTCTGAGCAAGGAGCCCAATGTGGGGCTCGATCCCAGGACCCTGGGATCATGACCCGAGCCAAAGGCAGACGCTTAACCAACTGAGCCACCCAGGTGCTCCAGCAACTGCATGTTTAATCATCTTTCTTTCCTACTCCAAGTCCTCCAAGGGCAGTGAGTGACCGGACGGTCTTACTCATCACTGTGTCCCTAGTGCGTATCCCAGTGCCTGGTCCATACTAGGAACTCAGGTGTATTTGCAAATTAATACGCAGATGCTATGGTTTAAAAAAATTTTGTCTCTTGTGAGTTTAGCCATCAAAAGTTAGCTCCTCTGAGGCCCAGGGTATCAGCATGACCGAGCCTGGCACTTTATAAGTGTGTGGGCCAGACTTGGGCCACGAGGAGCTTACCAGAATGCCATCCGGTGAGACGGTGGTTGGTCTGCTGCCCTTTGCCTGGTGATGGCCCGACCTGCAGCCATGCACGGAGCCCTTACCCCTCCGCAGCAAGCTTGGAATGCCTTCTGTTGATGCAGCATGGCCTCCCCCGGAGGCTGATACAGTGGCCCAGGGTTCTGGCGCATAACTAGTAAAAGACCGAAGACGGAAGCTAGGGGACTCCAGCTGTCAGAAGAAGGCAGATGATTCAGAGCCGTTGGCAGAGACTGTGGGAGCCACGGTCCCACCTCCCCATCTGCTTCAAGTTTTGTTTTCTTTGTTGCCAAAAATAGAACTTCACCTCCTGCTTAGATATATCATGTTGCTCTTGTGTCCCTTGCTTAACAGATCAATTTGTTTACTGGAAAAATGATAGCATCTGAAGCCCAAGAGGCTGCCCCTCTCTGGGAAAGCATACTGAGGTCCTATTCATTAGGAAGTCCTTTTCAGTGGCCCAGGTGACAACTGGCATCTTTGCACCTTCCTAAGTACATTTTATATACATAACCTCTGCTATCCTCACTCAGTTTGGGGAGGCATCATTATCTCGTTTGCAGATGAGGACATGGAGGTTCAGAGGCGGAGAGGCTCGCTCATGGTTCCATGTGACTCTGTTATGACCAGCACACGCAGATTTCTGGCTTGGTTTAGTTCACATATTTCCTGAGACCTACGAAGTGCCAAGTGCCAGTGAAACGAAACAAGTTACATATATCCTGGCCCTCGGCAGTCCTTTAATGTGAAACGAAGGGCTGGACTGGGGTTAGGTGGTCTGGGTTCAAGTCCTGGCCCTCCCCTTTCTGTTTTCCCCAGTGCTACTGAGATCTAATTGACATGTAACGTGTAAGGCTAAGGTGTACAATGTGATGATTTGACATACGTTTTATGAAGTGATTGCCACATAAGGTATAAGGTTAGTTAATACCCCCACGACCTGACATAATTACATTTTTGTGCGTGTGGTGAGAACATTTAAGGTCTACTTTCTTAGCAAGTCTCAAGTACACAATACAGTATTGTTAGCTATGGTCACCGTTTCTGTACATCAGATCCCCAGAACTTAACTCGTCTTGTAACTGGAAGTTTGTACCGTTTGGCCATCACCCATTTCTCCCACCTTCCAGCTCCTGGCAACCACCATTCCACTCTCTGTTTCTAGGTGTGAGGCTTTTTTTTTCAATTCCACATATAAATGAGATCCTACGGTATTTGTCTTTCTCTGACTTATTTTACTTAGCATAATGCCCTCAAGGTCCATCTATGTAAATGGCAGTATTGCCTTCTTTTTTGTTTTTTTTTTAATGGCTGAATAACATTCCATAGTATATATACAGCACATTTTCTTTATCCGTTCGTCTGTTGGTGAACACCAAGCTTGTTTCCACGTGTCGGTTATTGTGAATAATGCTGTAATAAATGTGGGGATGCAAATATCTCTTAGAGGTAGTGATTTCATTTCCTTTGGATATATACCTAGAAGCAGGATTGCTGGCAGTTCTAGTTTTAATTTTTTTGAGGCCCCTCCATACTACCTTCCACTGTGGCCGCACCAGTTTGCATTCTCACCAGCAGGTGTGACGTGACGTCTCATTGTGGTTTTGCTTTGCATTTCCCTGATGACAAGTCCTTTCATGTTCCTGTCGGCCATCTGTATGCCTTCTTCAGAAAAATGTCTGTGTGGGTCCTCTGCCCATTTTTTAATTGAAATTTTTTTCTATTGAATTGTGTGAGTTCCTCATATAATGTTGGGTACTAACCCCTTATATGCTATATGGTTTGCAAATATTTTCTCCCAATCTATAGTTTGCCTCTTCATTTTGTTGATTGTTTCTTTTCTGTGCAGAAGCTTTTCAGTTTGATGTAGTCCCACTTGTTGGTCTTGGCTTTTGTTGCTTGTGTTTTTGGTGCCATATCCTGGCGCCACCTCTACAGTGGCTATGGAACTGTGGCCAAGTCATCTCTCCTGTCCCCCGAGGCTTTAGTGCTTCCTCTGCAAATAGAGATTGTATAGCATCACTAAGGACCTTTCCACCACTAATCTTTTGCAATTCTGTGAATTTAGCTTTCGTGGACATCCATAAGACTCCCCGCTAGAGTTAAAATTCTGCACAGATTTCTGCTCCAGGGTTTCAACTGGAGCACAAAGGGCCTTGTGTAATCAATCTTCTTCTTGCTAATGCCTGGTCAGTGTAGCCCGGGCATAGTGAAGTGAGGATAGCGAAGGCTACAATAGGGCAGTCTCCTCACCTCTGCTCCCTCCCGCAGGAGGGTAACTGAAGCCACGTCTGCACATTCCTTCCCGAGTAGTCCTGTGGGGTGGTTGGTTGGCTGGGACTAGCCAATATTGGCAGAACCAAGACATCCGTCCTGTTGGGTCTGTCTAACGCCTATTCAGAAAGATTCACGTCTGTGCACCTTCTTCCATCTCTTGACTGTTTCTTTTGCCAGGGATTCTCTTCCTGTGCTTGTTCACTTGACAAACTCTTATTAGGTTTCCCTGCATCAGGGTTGATGTCACCAAATCTATGAAGACGTTTTCTGATCCCCCGCTCTCCCACTCCACCTCCCACTCCCCTGCACCCAGACCCATGGGCAGTTCCTCTGGGCCCAAATTCTATCCTTTTCTTCAATTATAGGAACCCAAAGCACAGTACTTTTTTTTCAGTGTTCCCAGTTGAAAGGTAGTAAGGCAAGAGTTTGGGGTCAGTATGGGCCCCAGAGGTTAAAATCCTTCTTAAAAATTACTTTCTAAGTGCATACATTGGGGAAGTGATTTAATTACTCCGAGCCTCAATTTCCTCACCCATAGCACCACAGGGCTGCAATGAGAATCACACTGTGTCCCTCAGTGAGTGGACATTTACTTCTCTGTTGTCCCTACTGAACTGGGGGCCCTGGGGAGCCAGAACCTGGTCAGAGGCATGTCTGTCTCCCCACTGCCCAGCACAAAGGGGACCCTCAGGCATTTGTGTGAAACGCATGAATATTGAGAGAGGTTTTTCAGATTTCGATGGAAATTTAAGCCAGTGCTAAGAATGCTAAGACAGAGTATTCTGGGTGTTTCTGGCTTATTGGAAATGTAGAAATGGACTTATTTTAATTTTTCATAAAAACCGAATCTTGAGACTAATTATCTCACTATTTGGTGAGAGATCATTTAGGAGAGGAAAAAAGTGAAGACTTCTCCTTGACTGAACGGTATCCCAACTTGGGTTAACTTTTTTTTTTCCCTTAGATATTTTTCCCCTCAGAGACAGTCC
This sequence comes from Leptonychotes weddellii, assembly GCF_054177405.1. Taxonomy (NCBI): domain Eukaryota; kingdom Metazoa; phylum Chordata; class Mammalia; order Carnivora; family Phocidae; genus Leptonychotes; species Leptonychotes weddellii. Next base: position 69,032,855 of record NC_138382.1, on the reverse strand, counting down.
TGTGCAGTAATACTTTGCGAGAGTAGAAGCTCTTTTGCTTAATTTTCTAAACTTCATTTTGACCCCCATTTAGTGTTTTAAGTCACAGCTGTTCTAATCTTGCTCCTTTGCAGTACGGATTTATTATGTGCAATTGTGAGATGAATGGGATCATTAGAGAGCCACTGCCTTGACGTGCTTTCCCCCCTCTAATGGCAAAGCTTTTAAAAAAGAAAAGTGAAAGAGGTAAACATTTTTCTGGGAGACTGTTTTAAAGGTCAAGAAAGCCCTGCTTCCCAAATCGAGTAAAAGGTCATTGTTCACCCTTCAATTTTTGTCCTTTCATTTCATTCGGCAAAAGTTCTTAGTGATGTCACCTTAGTCACTTGAGGACACGTCTAATTTTCTCCCAGAAAATAGGGGCCCCAATCTTGACTTCAGTGCCTGTTTCAAAAGGAAATTATGAAAATTGCTTTGCTGGTACCTCCTCTCCTTGTCTCCAAAGAAACAGAGTGATCCCTGTGACTGCTTCTTGTTCAGTTTCTTTTCTGTGTCGTTGCCTTTTGCAGGAGCTGTTTCAGGGAAGCAAAGGAGAGGAGAGATTCGGGGTGAGCAGGATGCAGTAATCAGATCCTCTAGCTCGTTAATGAACTCATTCTCTCGTCCTTTCCTGTCCCCCAAGCACACACCCCCTCTTCCACCTCCTTTTGAAACTCATCCCACATGTTTCTGGAAGAGTTTGAAGACCAGGATAAAAGGATTTGTTTGGCTAGAACAGATCTAGTAATAACGCTTCTCTGTCCTTTCGGACCTGATGGCCCCCTTCCATTTTCTTTTTATTTTGACGTAATTTCAGACTTACTAAAAAATGGTAAGAATAATACAAAGAATTTCTACACACCCTTCATTCAGATAACCCCAAATGTTAACGTTTTACCACATTTACTTCCTCCTGCCCTCCCTCTCCCCTTTTTGAGGGTAAGTTGCATACATGATACCCCTTTACCCAGAAACACTTCCGTATGTATTTCCTAAATAAAACATTATCCTTCATAACCACAAAATCATGAAATTAACATTGATCCAATGCTCTTGTCCAATCTAATCGTATTCAGAATGGATCTGGATTTTGACAGTTATCCCAATACCGTATAGCGAAATAACTGGATCCAGTTGTTGCGTCTCTCGAGCCTCCTGTAATCTGGAAGAATGTTCTAGTCTTTCTTGTGTTTCATGACATTGGTATTTTTGATGAGTGCAGGCTAGTTATTTAGCAGACTGCCCCTCAATTTGGGTTTGTCTGGGGTTTCCTCAGTATTAGCTTCAGGATAGGCATTTTTGGCAGGAACAGCATAGAAGCAGTGCCGTGTCTTTCTCAAGGGTATCATCCGGAGGCACATGATGTCACTGTGTCTTCTTACTGGGGATGTTAACTTTAATCATTTGGTTAAGGTGGTGTCTGCCAGATTTCCACTGAAAAATTACTATTTTCCCTTTCCGAATTAAAAAGTACCTTGTGGGAAGATACTTTAAGACAGTATAATATCCCTCTACTCCTCAGATTTTCACCCTCTCGTTTGAACCTCTGTTAGTGATCCTTGCCTGAATCAGTTACGATTGTGATGGTTGCCACATGGTGATTAGCTAACCCCATTGTTCCTTCTACATTTGTTAGTTGAGTTTCTACTGCAAGGAAGAAATTGTCTTCTCATGGATTTATCTGGGGAGGTATGCATGTATGTTGGTGTGGACTCATGGATTCTTATTTTATCCAGTGGGTTATAATCCTTTACTATCATTATTTATCTTGACGCTCAAATTATCCAAGGTTTGGCCAGTGGAGTCCTGTGTCCTTCTAGCAGTTCCTGTTCTTCTTTATTTTTTTAAGATATTATTCATTTATTTGACAGAGAGAGACACAGTGAGAGAGGGAACACAAGCAGGGGGAGTGGGAGAGGGAGAAGCAGGCTTCCCAAGGAGCAGGGAGCCCGATGCGGGGCTCGATCCCAGGACCCTGGGATCATGACCTGAGACGAAGGCAGACACTTAACGACTGAGCCACTCAGGCACCCCAGTTCCTGTTCTTCTGTGAGTACTCTCTTCCTTTTGCCACAACAAGATGTTCCAGGCTTTTCTCATCTTTTCCCTGCCCCAGCTTTGGAATCAGTCAACTCTCCAAGAATCCCTAATCTCTTTTGGTGGGTGTGAAGTGTGCTCATTGCTACCAGGTATTATTCCAATGCCCTCCCCTTTTATAAAAAATATTTTGTGATATTATCTTTACTATCCTGAAATGACACATAATCAACCTACACACATAGTTTAAAAACAAAATAACTCCCAAAGTGTTCTCTAAAAGAGAAAATAAGGGAAAATGTATACATTTCAATAAGTAAATGCTTTGGCACTGTTACATCGAAAGACATAATAAAGTGATCAAATGCTTGCACCTACCTATAAGGAATAGCTTTGGATATAAGAAAAGTAGGACAATTTGATTAAACATTATAGTGTCTCTCTGTCTCTTGATGGATCGATCGATAGATAGATGGCATAAACCACCACGCCATCAGTAATGTGACGCTGCTGAAATGTTGAACAACTCCTGATAAAATTCCAGGGAAAGAAAGGGCAAAGTATAATTTTCCCTCTATTTACACAATTGCTGCACTCCTGGAAAATTGTGAGGCTCAACCTAAATCACGTAGACAATTCTTTTTGTTTGCTTGTGACACAGAGTTGGGTTCTAGGCTTGCTCCATGTTCTCTATACACAGGTCTCTGACTTCACGAAGGTGCGGCAGACCGCCCAGTACACAGCTGTTGGTCTGCCATTCAGGCCCCCGCCCACTGAATGCTGGCAATGCTCTCCATTCACTGTGACAGGCAAAAACACTCCTAGAAATTTCCAAAACCCTCCCTAGGTGGCAGTACCAGCCCCATCGAGAACCGCTGATCCATCTCCATGGAGCAGAGCAGTTTCCTCTCTCTTCCTTAAGAAACACAAATGCTGTTATATTGCTTGAAGGTGTTTAATTTTTAACACTTTCCAGAATTATGTCTAATATTATAGGTTTCCCGGACTCCCGTTTTACTTTTGGAATGAGGATGACCCTGATCTGTCTCTCTGCCCGGGTGGGGAAGCAGCCTCAGGTCACTGCCTAGGGTGGCCTGAGCTTGCATGCAGGGAGGGTGTCCACTCTGGGTAGGAGGGTTGTGACCTGTCACAGCACACTGCCATCCTGTAGGCAGTCTTGTCATGACCCTTGTTCTCCAAAGACCGTATGGAAAGATCCCTGGGAGCCCGAAGCAGACAAAGACCTCCACTATACAGAAGAGGAAACTGAGGCCCAGAGAGGAGATAGACTTGGCCAAGTCACACAGTGAGTCAGAGATACTAATTAGGCATAGAGATAAAGAAGTACCAAAGATTGGAAAGGACCCGGGAGAACATCCAGACCACTCTCTTCTGGGTGAATCCCCTTCACACCTGGACGGGTCCCCAGGCTCCAGCCTGCACTTGATCATTTTCAGAAATGGACAATTTAATATTTTTCTAGGCAGTTCATTCCACCGAGGACTGTTCTAAATTTTTAAATCATTCCTGAGTTGAGACCTTTCTACCTGTATCACATCTTCTCTTCCTCATCCCCACTGGATTTGGTTTGGCGCTGTTGGTCCCACGAAACATACATGTTCCCTGTAGACCCAGTGATAGCACTTCAGGAATCTTCACGTTGTATCCCTGTCTCCTGAGCTTTCTTAGCTGCAGTCTTTGACATTGTACTTGACATTGAGATTGGTGTGAGATTGCTGAGTTCTTGTCCTTATGAAGCTTTAGTGTAGTAGGAAGGCCAGTACTACGCAAGTACTGGACACGAGGCTGATGTGAAATACCCCTACTTCCTTTTCCAAAGGGGTGTAGACGAAAGAGGCTGGGTTCTGGAACTAGCCACGCTTGCGCTGATGCTGTCCGTAAGTGCGTGTGTGGCCTTGTGTTAGTCTTTGCTTCCCGCTCTGAGCCTTGTTCTGTCCTCTGTAAAACTGCTGCCACATGAATACTCTGTGTAGTGTTGAGTAAGAATGCTCTAAAGCGCCCAGCACTGGGACGCCTAATGTGTGGTTATTTCTTCCTCTTGCTCTTTTTATTCCCCCTGTGTGACGTGTTTGAAGAAACTTCTAGATATTTGGAAAGGGCTTACAGCTCAGAATAAAACGATATATCAGAGTAAAATCACTCAGATTTATCTCTGCTGCTCTCAGACTCCACCCTTTGTTAGATAACGAGGGGCTACTTGAAAAATTAAATGGGCAAAACACCAACAAGGAGATCGTGCCTATTTAAATTCAAGGTAAAGGCAAAATAGAACGTGTCTCTCAGATTAATTGTTGTACGTTTAATGTTAGAATACATATTGCCTAGTGTCACCGTTGACAAATATCGCCATATCACTATGTCTTCTATATTGAAATTATAAGCCCACCTTATTAATCTGAGTATATGTGAGCTCCTGCTGGTGTTCTCCAAGTACATTATAGTTTAAAAAGTGTTCTCTGGTCATGCAAGTGTGGAAAATGGTGGACCAGAGAGGTTTGTTACAATGCCTATTTGATGGATGAAGATATTGACACTGTGGTGTTACCACGTACCCTACTATTTCTTGTACTTAACTCTCTGTGGCTGCTCAGTTTATGGGATTCTATCCTGATATCCGGAATGCTGTCCTAATGTGGTTGTCACATAACCAGCCTGTCTTTATGGATCATAGGTGAGGTCTTCCCTAGAGAGGGTGAACTTCCCAGGGTCAGTGTTAGGTGATCTCGTAGCTGAGCCTCCAGGGAATGTAGGTGTGCTCCCAGGCATGGGGAAATGCTGCCTTCTGCCAAACAAGGACACACTGCAGAGCTCTGTGGTACTGAGATGAGAATCAACAATTCTGTAAACAGAACCGTCTAGTTGCATGCTCTTCTTTGTGTTTATTTCCCTTCTGCTCTCCTTGAGTCATTAATAACAGCCTTTTAGAGCTTGGTCCCATCTGGGCTGTGGGCAAGTAAGGAAAGAGTTGGAGCCCAGGCTTGGTTCAGGGCATTAACGGGGATCAAACTCCCCTCCTGTCCTAAGTCCGTTGTGATGGAGACAGTGACTAGAGAGATATCCCCAAAAGGAAGGTGGATTGCCGGGGGACAGTCAGGGGAGCCTGTTTTCACACAGAGGGTGGCCTCCAGTGCCCCTCTCTGATTTATTAAAGAAACAGGAAAATTTCCTTACACGTGACCAGTGAGGTCAGGAAGGGGATGCTGGGCCAACATTGCCTGTGAGCCCATCAAGAGTAGGCAAAGGTCTTGTCCAGTGGTCACCTGCTACCACTGAACTAAAGGGAGGTGGGGGAAACATTGTTTATTCAAGGAAAAGTGGCTTATAGAGCTGGTCTACAGCAGCGCGGTAGGAGTTCCCTTGTAGAACTCAGCCCACCTTGGCTTCCAACCAGCACACTCATTTGGAACACCACAGAGCTTCCCGGTGATCAAAGGCACATAAAAGTAATTCCTACATGTCAACACCTTCGTGCTCCTTGAAATTTAAACCAGCAGTTGAAATCCAGAGGCTTGCAGGAGATCCTGTTCTCACTCTCCTGGTGTAAATGATCAGGCTAATGACTGACGAGTTCCCAGAAGGGCATTTGGCTGCCAGGCCAGGTTCTCAGAGGGGATTGGTTTCTTGGTTTGTTGGTTTATATGCAGTGCTTTTCTGGTAGCCTTGAGCCAGGCACACCCAGCAACAGGCCAGGCCATTGGTACTCAGGGCAGCAAGTGTCCAGGTTCATGGCCCTGGTTCCCAGAGTCATCTCAGACTTCCCTGTCTCGCCCCCACTCTTTACTATTCCTGCCCTCCTGACATTTGACCCGCCACGTCCTCACTGTGACTCGCAGGTATCTGACTTCTCTGAACCTCAGATCCCTTATTTGTAATGTTATTAAAAATGGTATCACACACATGCACAAAGCATACTAAAGAACAAAACAAAGGGGCGCCTGGGTGGCTCAGATGGTTAAGCATCTGCCTTCGGCTCAGGTCATGATCCCAGGGTCCTGGGATCGAGCCCCACATTGGGCTCCTGGCTCAGCGGGGAGTCTGCTTCTCCTTCTCCCTCTGCCTCTCTCCCTGCTCATGCTCTCTATCTCTGTGTCTCAAATGAATAAATAAAATCTTTTAAAAAAAAAAAGAACAAAACAAAAATAAAACATTTTGGGCAAAATTGGGGAAGGGGGTCAAAAGGTACAAGCTTCTGGTTATAAAATAAATAAGTCACAGGGATGTAATGTGTAGCATGATTGCTATAGTTAATAATACTGTGTTGTATATTTAAAAGTTGCTAAGAGAGTAAATTTTAAGTTCTCATCTCATCTCATTTTTCTTAAAAGTTGTGTATGTGTGGTGATGGATGTTAACTAGACCTATTGTGGTCATCACTTTGTAATATATACATATATTGAATTGTTATGTTGTACATCTGGAACTAATATAATGTTATATGTCAATTACAACTCATTGAAAAAAGCATATAAATATAGAATATATATTTGACTAAGAGGTGATAGCCAATAAACTGAAAATCTGGCCCCCCCAAATAATAATAGCGAATATTTATGTAGCACTTAGTACATGCCCAGCACCACTTTTAATATTTATTTATTTATTTATTCTAGCACCACTTTTTTCCTTTTTTTAAATTTAAATTCAACTAGCCAACATACAGTACATCAGATGTACTACATAGTTTCAGATGTTGAGTTCAGTAATTCATCAGCTGTGTATAACACCCAGTGCTCATCACATCACATGCCCTCCTTAATGCCCATCACCCAGTTACCCCATCCCCCACCCACCTCCCCTCCAGCAACCCTCAGTTTGTTTCCTAAAGTTAAGAGTCTCTCATGGGTTGTCTCCCTCTCTGATTACTCCCCATTCAGTTTTCCCTCCCTTCCCCTGTGATCCTCTGTGCTGTTTCTTATATTCCACATATGAGTGAAACCATATGATAATTGTTTTTCTCCAATTGACTTATTTCGCTCAGCATAATACCCTCCAGTTCTATCCATGTTGATATAAATGGTAAGTATTCATCCTTTCTGATGGTCCAAGTAATATTCCATTGTATGTATATATATACCACATCTTTATCCATTCACCAGTCGATGGACATCTGGGCTCTTTCCACAGTTTGGCTCTTGTGGACATTGCTGCTGTAAACATTGGGGTGCAGGTGTCCCTTCGGATCCCTACATTTGTATCTTTGGGGCAAATACCTAGTAGTGCAATTGCTGGGTCATACGGTAGCTCTATTTTTAACTTCCTGAAGAACTTCTATACAGTTTTCCAGAGTGGCTGCACCAGCTTGCATTCCCACCAACGGAGCAAGAGGGTTCCCCTTTCTCCACATCCTTGCCAATATTTTTTGTTTCCTGACTTGTTCATTTTAGCCATTCTGACCAGTGTGAGGTGGTATCTCATTGTGGTTTTGATTTGGATTTCCCTGAGGCCGAGGGATGTGGAGCATTTTTTCATGTGCCTGTTTGGCCATTTGTATGTCTTCTTTGGAGAAATGTCTATTCATGTCTTCCATTTCTTGACTGGATTATTTGGTTTTTTGGGTCTTGAGTTTGATAAGTTCTAGATCTTGGATACTAGCCCTTTATCTGGGATGTCATTTGCAAGTATGTTCTCCTGTTCCGTAGGTTCCCTTTTAGTCCTGTTGACTGTTTCCTTGCCAGCACCACTTTTTAAAAGAGCTTCACGTATATTAACTCATTCAGTCCTCAAGATATCCCTTGTGAAGTACATATATTATTCCCATTATATCCAAGAAAAAACAGAGGCAGAGAATTTAAGTGTTTTGCCCAAGAATATATATATATATTTTTAATAAACAAAAAGGAAAAATCAATATCAGTAGATGAGGATTAAGTAAAATAATGACTTAATGCAAATGAATTGTAGGTGCTCATACATGGTTATTATATATTATTATTAATTATATCCTGAAATTTTAAGCTGTGAGCCTTCCTCTCGGATCTGGTATATGACAGATGATGTGATTTAGCAGACAAAGTGTAGCCTTGGAGAATTTGGACACACACTCATGTTCAGATCCTGGGTCTCTAGTGCACAACCATCCGACGCTGGAGGAGTACCTGACCCTCTAAGTCCCATTTCCTCACCGCTGATGGAGGGGGCTGTAACAGTGTTACGCTGAACCATACAAAATTGCCAATACCCATATGGCTGGTTTTGACCTATAAAAATGGCGATTTCATCTGGCTCACCCTTGAACGTCTCCCTCATCGGGTTGCTCATAAGGAGTGAAAATAACCTGTGGGAAAACTGAGGCTGTTGCAGCAAAAGAGGTGGAGAGCGCTGAGAGCAGTAGAGGACAGTCAGATGTGTTGGGAGGTAGAAATGTCAGAACTTGGTGACCCCATAGGGCGGGTGATGTGCAAGAAGGTGGGAGCCAGGGTGACTCCCAGATTTCTGGCTCGGGGACAGGGGTGGATGGTGGCACTCTTTACTGGTACAGGGAACACAGGAGTAGATTTGAGGAAAGAGACAATGGATTTAGTTTTGGCCAAGTCGAATATTTGATGCCTATGGAGATGTCTAATATGGGTCTGGAGCCCAAGAGAGAGGTGTGTGCCAGAGATAAGAGAATGGGGAGCCAGCTGCATTCAGGGTACTTTCACTGAAGTCCTGGGAATGATTGAAGTCACCCAGGATTCGCACCAGAGGCTTGAAGCCTGTCATCCCGAATAAAAGAGTAACATCGAACAAAGGAAGACGGGCCGGGCGGGGTTCCAACCAGCGTTTGCTGCGTCCCACTCCATGCAGGTTCCAGGCTGGATGGGGGACAGAGGAGGGCAGGGGAGCTGTTTTCCCGGCCTTCAACGAGTTGGCAGTTGAGTTAATTCAGCCCCTTTTTTGTAGTCCTGGGAGTATGGGGAAAAGCTCAAGTTACAAAGTAGAACAATGAAAATGCCCTCACTCATCCTGTAGGGTTAGATCTTATGTATGCATACAACACGTGTAGCCCAATGCCTGGCATTCATCCACACTGCAAATGGTGTTGCTGTTATAGCCAGAAGAGCAGGGGAGGGAGGACTCCTGGTTTGAATGTTGCAAAATACAACACCGATATTCTCGTTGTTGTTGTTGTTGTTGTTTTAAGTTCAATATGTGAAGTATGGTAAGAATGCAAGAGATATAAGGACCGTGGTGTTGGGAAGAAGGAAAAGCTAGGGCTGGTGATCTGAAGTGCTTTTGATTATAATGTGGTCATAGACATTTGGAGGTGAGCTAAAGACTATTTAGCCAGTTCATTAGCAGGAACCCCTCAGTATTGAAAAATGAGTTTAGCTGGAAGGGGAGCTTAGTAACCAGGTGTTGTGTTCCAAGTGGGATCAGCTGTGATGTCTTCTGGGGTCCCAGGAGGAGACTGTGGGGAAGGGAGGTAGGAGAGCGAGGCCTGTGGGGCCAGGGAATCCCACGAGGCTGTGGGCTGGACTCGGCTGGGGTGAATGTGAGGCCGCTGTGGGAGGGGAGCGGGGAGCAGCTGAGGGTCAGGAGACAGGCCCAGTCCCTGGGGACTGTGCACAGGACAGCGGAGTTGGTGTTCAGATTCCAGCCAAGTAGGTCAGGGAGGAGCCACAGTAGGGAACCTGGAGGACGATCAGGAGACCGGGACAGAATAATAAAAAATAAAGTAAATGAAACCAAAAGTAGTACTATAAAAAATAATCCTGTGTTAAATAGAAATGCGATAAATAGAAATTTAATTCTCACAGCAGCCACAGGAACGAGGCGATGTTCTTCCTGTCTTCTAGGTGGGGATACTGAATACACACAGGTTAAGCAGCTTGGCCGAGGCTCAGCTTGGAAGTGGCCAAGCTGAGGTTTGAACCCGGGTCTGTTTGACTCCAAAGCTCATGCCCTCTGCTCTGCTGCTCCCCACAGACACTCAGATACACGGAGTTGTAGCCCGGGGCCCCCCTGTGCTCAGGCCCAGCAAGCCTGGTCAGAGCCTGGTCAGGGAACTTGGGAGAGACGGGGGGAGGGCGGGGAGGCCAGGCTCTGTTGAGTGGCCTGGCTGGTGAGCTAGCAGTCCTCACGTCCTCTCTCCCGGTGTTGAGGGGGAGACCTGAGAGGAAAATGGACAGTCTCACAACATGACCGGTGCTTTCCTATGAAGCAAGTTTTATAGTCCCAGGTGTGTTCTAGAGTGACTTTTTGATTGCTCACTAATGATGGATAGATTATGGCCCACATAAAGTTGCTGCTCACTAAGAGTGGGATCCATTAAATTGCATTGACAAGAGGGGACTGGGGGGGAGTTCCGTGGAGAGGCTCCTCTCAGGCTTCATGACCATCAGCACCCGCTTCCTGGAGCGTGTGTGGTGCTGTGTCCACCTCCCACGTGCTTTGAGAACCCCTTCAGCTGGGCGGCCGCGGGCTCCATTCTCTCTGGGCCTCCCCTTCCTCTGTCTCCCTGGAATGGAGGCTTGAAGACTGAATACGGCGATCGCTCTGAAAATATCCAAATGTATGATAAGACCAAACAAATGTTATGTTATTATTCAGAACGAGGAGAGAGAACTTATTTCCAGGTTCTCTTCTGAAAGACCTCTTCCGATGACTGAATCAATTATAGTGGAAGGAACTTTGGGTTAGAAATCTGGGGATTTTGCGCTTTGGGTCTGGTTCTGCGACTAGTTGTGTGGCCTTGAGCAAGTCTGCAGTTTCTCTGTTTACAAAGTGTGTGTGTGTGAGAGAGAGAGAGAGAGAGAGAGAGAGAGAGAGAGAAAGGGAATTCTTTCCTGGGCCTGGCCGGGCTCTGTGGCTGAATGGAATCACGCTTCTCATACCGCAAGATGAGTCCTGCCCCGTGTGGCTATAACTTTGTCCTCCTCCATCTATCTCCTTCCTTACTGTGCCTGTTAAACAAAAGTCCCTGCATGTTGACTGCTTTGAGTTTTCCCAAAGAATGTAGTTGTCATGGAAAGATCACAGACTTTTTGAATCTGATCAACTTGGGTTCAAGTCACTTTACTGCTCACTAGCTATGTGACTTTGGCCCTGGGACTCCACCTCTCTGAGCCTCTGCTTCCCTGCAGGATTGTTGTGAGGATTCAGTAGATCATGACTGCAAAGCTCATAGCACAGAATGTGTGTTTCACAAATGGTAGTTCCGAGGTAACTTTTCTTATTAAAATAATTTTGTTTCTACAGGAGAAGTCGATTTATCTGGCAGTCTGTCAGCTACATATCTGTTAGGTAATGTTCCTGCAGTTCATAAATGCCATAGTAATCAAGCTTCTTAATGGTATTTTGTAAAATATTTATTGAGCATCCACCTCACTACATACTGGGAATAGTGACTAAAATAAGGCATGGTCTTTATCCTCAACAAACACGTGGTCAAGTGAGAGAGACAGAACAATAAATAATAATAGCCCACCATATGTTTGCTCTGGCACTTTACATTCTTTACCTGATGCAATCCTCACAACAACCCTATGGCAGAGGCAGTGCCATTATTCCCATTTTGCAGATGAGCAAACTGAGGCCCAGAGAGGTATGGAAATTGTTGAGGGTTACCTAGCTAGTAAGTGGCAGCGGTGCTGGGCTTTGTAAGCCCCGCAGGCTGTTGGCTGTCATGTCCACGTTCTTAGCTTTCATAATGAGCAGTACTTACGTCACTACAATGCAAGATGGCTATCAACTTAAAGACACATGAGTAGTTAGTTATACCGTGCTAGAGATGTGCTGTGGCAAGGTGTAGAAAGCCGTGGCCGCTCTGCCCGGAGGGTTGTAAGCCAGGAGAGGATTCTCAGAGGGCACCTCTGAGCTGGGCCTGGGAGGCCGAGTGGTAGCTCTGCGGGCAAAGAGGGGGCAGGGGTGCGTGGGGGCGGGTGGGAAGCACTGTCAAGGGGTAGCGGCGAGAAAGCGGGGCGGAGGGGAGGCAGGGGGAGGAGCTGAGGCTGTGGCTCTCGCAGAGGCTAGGGCCAGCCTGCCAAAGAAGGAGGGCCTCTGAAGCCATGCCAGGGATTTGCACATGAGCGGCCAGCCACCCCTCCTTGGGACTAATTCCTGGTATTTCTTCTAAACTGCTCAAGTAAACCCAGGATACTCATCAGTGACAAAACGAATGGGGGTTTTTGTATTTAGCTTTTTTGGCTTTACCACTAAAGTTTTCACGACTGGAACTCTTCAAAAGCGAGGGAGTGGCGAGCCGTGTGCCCAGGCGGTGGCAGGTGCTGCTCCGGCCACGGGGCCCACGGTCCCCCCGCCAACCACCGGCCTGAGAGGCTTATTCGGATCCCCTTCCTCCAGTTTAAGATTCCACGTCTGAGTTTAAAATCAGAGTCTTGAGTCTCACCCCTGCCACACAGCAGTTCTTACTTTTGCTAATACTTCAAAAGTCACTGCGAAGGTCAAAATGAGCCCTTTGTATGAGATACTGGACAGCGCGGTCTGGTTCCGATGAATGGGAAAGGGCTTGAGGAATGAGGTGATGAAGTCTTATGTTGGCTTCGTGGCTCAGTGAATATTCGGTCAACGGAGTGAGCTCCCCATCTCCCCCTTCCCACCCCAGCCCCGCTCCCCTTCCTGCACCCCCTAAGTCTGTAAGCTGTGCCCCACGTTGCTGCAGTCCCTGGGTGCCCCCGAACCCACCTCAGCCTTACTTCCCCAGCCCAGCCCAGACCTTCAAGACTTTGACAGCCCCGAATCTTCCTAGGTCTGGTCTCTTTTCTTCCAAACCATCCTCCCCATGAGTGCGAACGGTATGGTGGCCTGCTACCCCCTGGTTGAAAATTGACCAGTTGCCTGCGGGCCAAGTACAAATCGAAGGCATTTTGTGCTCTCCTCCGCTCTTCCAGCCTCTCGTCCCCAGGCGGGCTCTTCTCTCTGCCTCTACTGTCCCTGTGGAACCAGGCCTATCGTGGAAGCTATGGCCATCGTGTGGGGGCCGATGGCCCCAGATGTCTCTCCCGAGCTCCAGCTGCACATTTCCAGGGGCCGCAGAGCCTCTCCAGTTGTGTGCCCTTTAGCCTCCTCTGTCTAGCCCACCCCCTCCCCCATCTCCCCCTGGCCTCCCCGAGATCTCTCTCCCTCCTCTGTCCTTCCCTGTGAATATAACCACCCTCACCTAGATATCTGGAAGCTGTCCTAGTGCCCCCCTCTCCCTCACCTCGTCACCCAGTTCTGTTGATTTTACCTCCCAAACATTCTCAAACCTGCCTCCTTCCCCCTCACCCCACCCCCAGCCTCAGTTTAAGCTCGTCCTCTCTGCCCCCAGCCTCTCCCCCCACCCTGGGCCATTTTCTGTGCAGCAGACAGAGGGATATTTCTAAGTACACGTCTAATTAAGCTGTTTCCTTCTAAGATTTTATTTATTTATTTGAGAGAGAGAGCACAAGAGGGGGGAGCGGGAGAGGGAGAAGCAGACTCCCTGCTGAGCAGGAAGCCCGATGCGGGACTCAATCCCGGGACTCCAGGATCATGACCTGAGCCGAAGGCAGTTGCTTAACCAACTGAGCCACCCAGGCGCCCTTAAGCTGTTTCCTTCTAAAGCCCTGCAGTGACTCCCTGTCGCTTCAGGACATTGTCCAATCTCCCTAAAATGATATTCAGGGCCCTTCCCTGTCAGGCCCCACCTCATACCCAGCCATGATCTTCTTCCATCCCCTGCCTCACGTCCATCCCTCATTCACTATCCCCAGGGGCTCTGGAATCTGACTGTGCTTAAATCCTAGCTCCCCATCCCAGTGGCTGTGTGACCTCTGGCAAGTTAATTAGCATCTCTGGGCCCCCGTTTCCTTAGCTGTAAAGTAGGGGTAGGGTTGTGGAGGATTAAATGAGATGATACATGTATGAGTGCCTAGGGGGGTGTGTGCGCGAAGCTGCTTGTTATCTGGCCCTGGCAGATCTCACTGGTGAGATTTCCAGTGCACTCGCCACTTCCCCACTCTCTGTTCTCCAGCCATTGGAGCTGTTTGCACTTGCCCCGATATATCCCGCTCTCTCCCGCTTTTATAAAAACTCCGCTGCGGCAGCACCATACGTGCCCTGTTCTTCCGCTTGGTGGCACCTGTCTCCCTCCCACTCTGCCCCTTTCCCGTCTGGCCCTGGGTGGCCTAACTGCGGACTGCCTCCTCCTCAGCTGACTCAGAGATCACCCGGAGCGCCCGGGGCAGGGATTTGCCCTGGGCGCGAGGCTCAGTCCACGGAGGCTGGAAGGGGCTGGTCCCTGCATGCACGCGCTTTGTGACATCGGCTTGTCTTCCAGAGGCTTTGTTTTACCCGTGCCTGCAACACCAAGGGTCTCCGTTGCTGAGATTGGATGCCAGTCCACCTGAGTGACAGAGGACCACTCTAACTGGCTTTGACCTCCCAGGGATTGCAGACACCGTGTTTCCTCCGAAACTGTCCTCTTAGCTGCCCCTCATTGCTAATCATGTTTTGTGGCTTAGTATTCCAAGTTGCTGAATTTCTCTCTCAAAATATTTTAGCTCGCTTCCCCCAGCTGCCCAGCCGACTTCCTCAAGTGCATCATAAATCTCCAGTCCAGATCTCCCGCTCTTGTAGACCCTCCCGACGCACTCATCTCAGCAGCCCAGCGTGAGCTCTCCGCTGATTAATGTCACTTGCGTGTTTGTAACACAGCCTTCAACTCTGGTGATGTCAAGATAAATCACTGTTCAGACCCTGTTAGTTGGCAGAAGCCGGGGACCTTAGCATACCCTCTTTATTTTATAGGTGAGTACAACAAAGCCCAGGAGAGGATAGGGGACTTTCCCAAGGTCACACAGTCAGAAATTACCTGACTAAACTGGGGCTAGAATCCACATTCTCTGTTTTCTTTTGTTTTTTTTTTTTTTACTTCAGTTTTCTTTCTAACTCACCGAAAGCTATTTAGTTTCTTCATTCTATTGAACATTTTGAAAAACTTAAAAAAATTGTGGTAAAATACGCATAACATAAAACTTGCAGTCGTCACCATTTTTAAGGGTATGGTTGAGGGGATCAAATGCATTCACATTGCTGTGTAATCACTGCCACCATCTTTTTCCATCTCCCCAGGCTGACGCTCTGTGCCCCTCACACGCCAACTCTCTATTTCTCCCTCTTTCAGTCTCTGGTAACCCCTCTACTTTCTGTCTCTGTGAATTCTGACTCCTCTAGGTACTTCCTGTAAGTGCGACCATTCAGTTTTTTCCTTTTGTGTGACAGTTTCTTTCGCTTAGCATAATGTCCTCCAGGTTCACCCACTGTGGCAGGTGTCCTTCCTTTGTACGGCTGAATAGTCTCCTGTTGTCTGTGGATAGCACATTTTGTTTATCCACTCTTCTGGTGATGGACACTCAGGCTGCTCCCACCTTTTGGCTATTGTGAGGCATGCTGCTCCGAACGTGGATGTACAAGTATCTATTCGCCGAGAAGTATTCCTTACATACATTTAGAGACACTTGCTGCTGACCATGGCTACTCATCTTTTTTTTTTTTTTCCTAACGGAAAGCTGGGAAAATACAAAAAAGCACAGTGAAGAATAGAAAAGTCACAGATGTTTTTGTGGTATATATTTGCAGGATTTCATATTCATGCTGCCCATAATTTTAGGTTTTATACATACTAAGAGAGAATTTTAACAGATAGTCCCATCTGTGTAGTAGGGAGAACACTTGAAATCTATTTAAGGAACAGAGAGCATGAACACTGAATGTGACCTTGGCCAACCCTGGCCTTGTCAGGAGAGGAGTTCATTCAAAGTATGATCTTACTTTACCTTAACAGTCTACAGAGGGAGCTCTTCGTAGCGGTGCTTCTTTAAGACCATCATGGTAGAGCGGATTACTGCTAAGAGTTGGAATTTGGAATGGGGCGTCTTTCCCAGTCACATTTCTTAAATATCCACTAGGGGGCAGTAAAAGACACATAAATTTTTCAAAAGGCCAGATGCGTGCCGATCGATCAGGCCACCACATCCTCTTTGCATATCTTTCAGCCATCCGTGCATAGTTACAAGATAATGGATTTCACGTCCAACAGCAGCTTTGGGTAAAACTGGAGATACCAGCAGCTACAGCCTACGTGCAGGTCTTCCTCCTATTCAGGCTAACATTAGTGCATAAAACTTCATTTGATACGTTGGTCCCTGATTGTATTTTTATTCAATTCACATTAGTTCAGTGATTCTCAAGCGGAGTGAACATCAGAATCACCCCGCATGCTTTTTCCAAAGTACGCATGCCCGGGTCTCCTCCCAGATCTATTAAATCAGAATTTCTGGGGCTGGGGCCTAGTTAGATAGACTATATTTTTATCCTAGCCCATGTGTTCTTGCTAAGAACTAGTGCATTAGTCCTTAACTTTAATAACTGGGGGGAAAGGGTCACTCGAGTAAAACCTCAGAGGAGAGGTGAATGTGAATTCTGGAAAATCTCTTTCCCTTTTAAAAATAGAAGCCACTGAAGGATCTGGTGGCCAAGGGAACCCAAAGCTCTGAGGCTTTCCCATAGATTGTACCTATATTATAACAAGCCAGGAGCCCGGGCAGAAGCTTCTGGAACTGGGGAGGCCCTGGCAAACTCAGCATCTGTGGTTACAGCTCCGAGAAGGCCATGCTCAGGGGCCAGACTCCTTCGTGTGCACCCAGAACTCAGACACGAACATTGCCTGCCATCCTGAGAAAATCTTCCCTATAGTATTCAGGAAAAAGAGGCCTTTAGTTTTATCTTAGGAGAGGTAGATGGGCACAGAGAACCTGCAGTAAGGTCAGATGTCCTTAGTTCTCATCCGAACCATCCCGCCAGCCAGCCCGGGGACCCAAGGCAAGTCACGTCACCTTTCGGAGCCTCATCTTCTCAGTTTGAATTATGGGAGGACTGGGCGGCGTTGATCTCCGAGGATCCTCCTGGTTCTAAAATTTCAATGATCCCATTAGTATTAATAATCATGATTTGTATGGTCCTACCTTGGCAAAGAGCAGAAGAAATATTCAGTAATGCAATGAATGACAGAGACTATTGACCATGTAGTTTAATTTATTTAAGGCATATACACTGAATTCAAAGGAGAAAATATTGCTCCCCATAATATATTGAACTGTTAGTATCTTCAGCATAGTAAAAGCTTTCCAGAGGGAAAAATTACCCATCAGTGCAAACTTCACATTTTTCAATTCTTGATCCATAACTGCCATTTCTCCAGCATGCTTATATTTACTGTGAAGGGCCAAACATAGGAATGCTTTGGATGCATATTAAATAACTACATAAACGTCAAGGTCACAGTTGCACGAAAGGCTCAGGGGAGGGCCCTGGGAGGCTTGCATTGATCTCTTGTGAACTTCCATTCCTGAATCCTGCTGACAAGGGGAAACAATTGATGTGGACCATTATTAAGGTTTTAAGTGTTTCTCCATTGTTAAAGATCTTTTACAAGCCCGGAGTAACCGATAGTGCCCAAGGAATTGGCAAAACCTTCACTTAGAAATATAGGCTGGCCAGAGAGATAAGTAAAACCCAGAGTGCAGATGTCATGGGCTGAGCTGCTGCAGCAAAGGTGGAGGGCCGGGGCGAGTCCGGGGCGGGGGGGGGGGGGGCGCGGCACGCCACCTCCTTGCCCCCCCCACCACCCGGGCATGGCTCTGAGTTATAGAGCCCAGAACGGAAGGCCTGCTTGCGAGTCTTGCACGGCCCGGCAGAAGCTGCAGAGAGACTGGCTCCCTCTTTCCCATCTGCCTCCAGGCTTCCTCCAGCTCCCCTGCTCCCTCCAAGTCCAAGTCTGTGCACTCTCCGTGGCCGCACAGAGGACCTGATGAGTGTCCAGGGGAATTGGGTGTGCATGAATCATACAGCAGACCTGCAGATCCAGACTGAGTGTCTGGACTGGTCAAGTGCCCCAGATAATTATGTGAATGTGCTGCTGACCTGGAGCTGGAAAGACAGCAGATATTATGGATGGCAGAATCTAGTTTCAAAAAGATCTCAACAGACCGAAGGAGGATGGGCCCGGTCTGCTAGAGGAACCGAACGGGAGATACAAATGATAACATGAACGTTTCCCCGCACTAGCTCCGCGTTTGGTCTTACACTCGGCCCTTGGCACATTTCAGTTTATCTCCTCCTTACAGTGATCCAGTGAGGGTAGGGTTGTAGATCCCCATTTTTATTTTTTTAAAGATTTATTTATTTATTTGAGAGGTAGAGTGAGTACAAGCGGGGGTAAGAGCAGAGGGAGAGGGAGAAGCAGACAGTCCTGCTGAGCAGCGAGCCCGATGCGGGGCTCGATCCCAGGAGCCGCGTAACCAACTGAGCCCGCCGGGCGCCCCGGCCCAGCCCCATTCATGAGTGCCTGCGATGCGCCAGATAGTCCACACGGCACCGTCCACCTACTCTGACCCTCACAGAGAATATGATTCTCTTTCACAACACAAGGAGCAGAGATGGTCAGAGCGTGGGCACTGCAGTCCCACTGCCTGAGCCCCATCCTGGCCCTGCTGCTCCTGTGTGACCTGGGTAAGTCACTTAAGTTCTCGGTGACGTCCTCATCTGCACAACAGGAGTAAGATTGTTCTGAGGATTAAGTGAGATCAGGAATGCAAAGGCCCAAGCACGCAGAGCCTGACCCGTGAAAGGCAGCCGTGAAGCCCAGCCATTCCTATTTCTTAAGGATGAAGTAACTTGTCAGCTAGCTGAGAGGCAGAACTGGGATTGGAATCTCCATCAAGGATTGGGCGCCCCACTCCGTGGCGAGTCTGCTTGTCCCTCTCCCCCTGCCCCCGCCCCTCCCCTCTGCTCATGCTCTCTCTCTCTCTTTGTCAAATAAATAAATAAAATCTTCTTTAAAAATGGTGTTAGGCCATTATCCTCCTCCTTCTCTTCCTCCTCCTCCTCCTCACCATTATCATATCATCATAAGTTAAATGACTTGCCCGGTGTTAGATCTCCGACAAACACCCGGGATTTGGACCTAGCTCCTGGAACCGAAGATCCGCCACATTCCCAGTCCCCTTCCTGGAGGACAAGACTAAGGACAGTTCTTAGGTCACGACAGTTCTTAGTCCTGTGAAGACTCCCACAGGCAGGGCTCACTTTGTCACTCCTTCACCAAACATTGGCTGAGGTCCTGCTCTGTCTTGGGGGTGCAGAGAGGAAAAGAATGTAAGGCTAACCATTCTTTTTTCCCCACCAGGTTCGAATGGTGAAAGATGGCGACCCCTCCTGGAAGCCCACTTTTATTGTGAAGCCTGACAGTGGTTGTCAGGGCGATGGCATCTACCTCATTAAAGACCCCAGTGACATCCGCCTGGCAGGGACCCTTCAGAGCCGACCAGCGGTGGTCCAGGAGTACATCTGCAAACCTCTTCTGATTGACAAGCTCAAGTTTGACATTCGTCTGTATGTCTTACTCAAGTCCTTAGACCCCTTAGAGATTTATATAGCCAAAGATGGACTCTCTAGATTTTGTACAGAGCCATATCAGGAGCCCAACCCCAAAAATCTGCACCACATCTTTATGCACTTAACCAACTATTCCCTGAACATCCACAGTGGTAACTTTGTCCATTCGGACAGCGCTAGCACGGGCAGCAAAAGGACTTTCTCTAGCATCCTTTGTAGGTTGTCTTCCAAAGGTGTTGACATCAAGAAGGTCTGGTCTGATATCATCTCCCTGGTGATTAAGACTGTCATTGCCCTGACTCCAGAGCTCAAAGTTTTCTACCAGTCGGACATCCCCGCGGGGAGGCCGGGGCCCACGTGCTTCCAGGTAACCATTGCCAGTCCCAGCCTGAGTTCCCAAAACCTCACAGGGCCTGTGGAAGGCTCCCTGGCTTCCTGTGGGTTGAAAGGTGGGGGTGGGGTGGCCAGAGGTGGGCAGAGGGGGTTGCGGGTGTGGCCTTGGGGGTTAAACCTGGGTCCAACTTTACGTTTGCTAGCTGTGTGAATAGAGGCAAGTTGCTTCCCTTTTCTCACCTGTAAAATGAGACGACGAGTACCTCCCTGAAAGGATTCTTGTAAGAATTAAATGAAATAACACAAGCACAGTGCTTGCCATTTATTTATTCATCCTTCCTTCCAGCATTTTGTACCACCTGCTTCGTAGGGCCCAGGCACTGTCCCAGGTACTGCGTAGACAGTCGGTCAGGTCTCCTCTGGCCGAGGCATGGAGTTTACTAACATGGGAGACAAATCGTTTAGAAAGCACCTCGTATAAAGTGTCACAAGGGCTAGAGTAGAGGAAGAAATGGACTGGGCACTGTGACATTGTGGGACTGTCTGACATTTTCTGGCTGGGAGTGAGGGTGGTCTGGGAAGGAGTGGCAATTGGACGAAGTCGGAGATTCTGGATAGGGCTGGGGAGACAGTGTTCTGGGGGACATGTTCGCAGCCCTAGGGGGAAGGGGGGGGGAGTCATGCAGTTCGAGGAATTGAAAGAGGTTCGGTGTGGTTGGAGGGTGGGGTTTGAGGCAGAGCTTGGAGGGATATGAGGGAAGAGGAGCCGGGAGAGGTAGGTTGCGGCCAGATCATGGAAGGCTGAGGGCTGTGGGGGCCCCCAGAGGATGTGCACAGGGGAATGGTGGGCTCAGGTTTGCACGTTACAAAGAACAAACCAGCTGCAGGGTAGAGAGTGGATTGGGCAAGGCTGGGAGCAGGGAGGTGACTAGTGAACCGATGGCTTTCATACAAGCAAGAGCTGATGTTCACTTGGATTGGGAAGATCTCGGTGCGGGTGGAGAGAATAGATCTGAGAGCCATTTAGGAGGTGCACGGGCTGGGCTGGTGACTGCTGGGGTTGAAGGGCTTGGTGAGGCAGTGCCTCGTGGCTTAGGCACTTGGATGGATGAATAGAAGCCACAGGAAGGGGACCAGGCTTGTGTGGGGAAGGTCAGGAGTTGGACTTGAACACGCCCTTGAAGAGCCTATGTGACCTCCAAGTGGAGAGTTTGAGTGGACAATTGGACATTTGGGCCTGGAGTTCAGGAGCGAGATGCTGGGGCCCGGCTGAGAACTCACCAGCGTTCAGACAATGACGGAAGCCGTGTGAGGCTGCAGGGGAGGCGGGGCCTCAGAAGACTCCTGTGGGCACCAT
>NC_138382.1:68980905-69011631 GCF_054177405.1 Leptonychotes weddellii | reverse complement strand
CTTCGTGATCATCGAGGATGATCTTCATGGGAGTGAGGGGGCTGGGGCCACAGCGTGGTGGCCCGAGCCAGAGCGCGGGAGGAAGGGGAGGGAACGAGAGTAGAGCTGTGAAGCAGGGCGAGGCTGGAGTCCGGGCACTCAGTAGACACCCGGGTTCCTGCCACCAGATACTCAGAGTGGGGAGCAGATGGTAAGAAGGAGTACCTCTGGGACCCTCTCCATCTCATCTTCCAAATTACTTTGTGGCAGGTGAATGTATAAAAAGAACACACAGAACACGCCTGTAAGCTTTGGAGCAGAACAACAAAATGGTCATCCCAAACGCCACCTCCCTACCCAAGCTCGCTTGCTAGCTACTGTGCTTGTCCCCATCCCACTTTCCTACCCACTCCCAGGGTCACAGTGTCTGGAATTTTATGTTTATCATTCCCCCTGCCTTAAAAAATACTTTTCTTATGCACGAATGTATCCCTAACAATATATATTGTTTTGTTTTGCTTGGTTTTGAGCTTTATAAAAACGCTACTATAAAGTATATGGTCTTTTTCAACATTCTTTTCCACCACATGTTGAGGTGGGCTGTTGGGACCCGTTTCATTTGCACTGCTATCTAGGCCAATATCAATACATACGATTTGTTTGGGTTGTTTCTCGTCCTCCATCCAAGACTGTGGCAGGAAAGCAACAGGCCGATGGAACAAAGAAGGGAGGGCAGAGGCAGGGGGGCAGCGACTCTGATGGATGGGTCTAGATCTAGAGATCCGTCCTTAGGCCCTTGGACCCCAGACTCTGGTTCCCAGGTAGGATGTCTGTCCAGCCCAGCCATCAGGTAGGTAGGTAGCTTACGGCATTAGAAAGGGTAAGTGGGGAGAACTTAGAGATAGGACCAGAGAAAACAAGTCCGATCCCAAGCCATCAAAAGGTTAGGGCAAAGGAGACCGTTGCAACGTGGAGGCATCCAGGGGTCATCCCAGGGGACCGTGTGGCTGCATCTGTTTGATGGTGACGGCTATTCCAGGAGAGTCATGCGGGCCCGGCATGCACAGCCAAGCCACGGAGCCCTGGCACGGTGAGGGCGCAGGGGGGAGTGCCAGGGTGGCGGCTTTGCTGCTTGTCTTGCTGCGGACAGGCTGCATGGGCGGCCACTGGGGTGGAACCAGGGGCGCAAGCTGTGGGGAACTGGAGGGCAGACAGGGAGGGAGCCACTGGTTTGGACGGATGACGTCTAGCAGATGGAACCGCAGCCCCGTGTCTGTTTTCCTTTGCTTGACCACACTAACTGTTTCCAGGCCTGGGGTCAGGGGATGAGCACCGGACTGGAAGCAACGCTCCAAGGAGGAGCTCTTCCCCTTCGCAGCTGTGTGATCTTGGGCAAAGTCCTTCACTACCCTGGGCCTCTGTTTCTTTCCCTGGGAATCACCCACACTTGCTTCCCCAGCTGCCTTCTTAGGAGCAGCATGAGACACTGTAGGTACAAAGCTTCGACGAGGAGTAAAGTGTTAGATGTTTGAAATTGGGTTTACCATACATTTCAGATTCACGGTGATCGACAAAATACTAGGTTTTTTCCCCTTGGAGCCCTCTCTTACTTTCTTTATCCTCATCACTTGGTAAAACACTTGTTAGTTTGGGTCTCAGATACCCGAAGTAACTTGAAACCCGAAGATTGAAGGAAACGGTATGGTTCTGCTATGGAGTTGCTGTGTGACCTTACCTAAGTCACTTAACTTCTCTGTGCCTGTTTCCTCAGCCTCCTCCCAGGGCCATTGTCCGTCACATGTGAGATAAAGAGGCAAACTATAACGTTCTGTGCACGTACAAGAAATGATTTCTTTGTCGTGGAGCCCCCTTCGCCTATAGCCTGGGCCGGGCCCACGTTGCTGCATTCCAGGACATAAACTCCAGCCAGCGACATTACGTTTATCTCAAACATGTGATTGTGACCCCTTTCCAATCATAGCCACAATAACTGCTTGGGAAATTGTGGTGGCCTGGAGCGGCTGCTGGCGCGGCTCAGGCTGTGGGCAGCTTTCCTGTAATCTGTTGCCTAGGAACGTCCCCCCCCAACCCCATCGTGCAGCCAGCCCCCCACGACACGTCCTCACGGCCCTCAAGAAGGGCAGCGGTGTGACCCTGGCTTCGGCAGTCAGGTCCATGTGGGGGTAGATGATTCATGTGGCAGAAAAACACACGCAAAGGAAAGGTTTCCCAGCTCAGCTTTCAAGAACATTCTTTCCCAGTTCTGTTGCTCCGTCTCTATCTTCCTTTAGCGCTGTGTCTCATTCTCTCCTTGGCTCCTGATCCTTTCCCTTAGATGTCTGGAGGAGACACCTTTCCTGAAGCCTAAAGTGCTTCTCTTTCTTCTTTGTTCTTTTGATCCCCTGCTCCCCTTTAGCCCCAGACGCCCCCTGGGAAGGAGATGAAGAAGCAGCTTTGTGGCCACGCGAGGGCTTGGGTTTCGCTCTCAGAGGCCCTGAGTTTGAGCTAATACCAGCTCCTTCCAGCCACGCGAGCTGGTGAGCTTGCCAGTTAACCTTTCTTCGCCTCCGTTTCCTTATCTGTCCTGCCACACACAGCAGCTCCTGTGTCTTAGACATAGTTTGTGCTTTCCTGAGCCTGCCCATTTGTCCTCCTCTGTCTTGGCCTGGCAGGCTCGCTCTCCAGTCTCACTGTTTTTTGGAATTCAGTGCTTCCACCAAGGTGCTGCTTAAATCCCTCCTTCTCTGTAAAGCCTTCCTTGACCACTTCTGATACATAAGCTTTTTTCTTCCTTAGGGATATTCCCTGGGCACACACTGAGACAAGCCCCGAGCTAGCTGTGGGGCAGGTGGCCATGGGTAAGGCACGGTTCCTGCCCCAAGAGGGGCGCAGATTATGGGGAAGACTGGCACCTGGGGATCACAACTGCTTGTCCTAAATGATGGAGAAGGGCCTCTACAGGGTGCTGCAAGAGCACAGAGAAGGGAGTAATTAACTTTGCCTGACCCAGTCAGGGAGGGCTTCCCAGAGGAGGAGCTGTTTTAGCCAGAGCTTCAGGGATGAAGCAGAATTTGCCAAGCAGAAAGGGGTGAGGGACCTCCATCATGGTCTGCTTTCCCTGCCCCCTTCCTGGCTGCTGCTTCTGTGCCCCTCCTTCTGAACCTTCAGGGCTGGAGATTCCTAGCACTCAGTGCTTGGAAAATTCCCTTATCTACAATCACTCCCTCAGTGTTCTCACTTAGCCCCCTGGCTAGTATATCCAGCTGCCTCCTTCCATTTTCTATTCAGATATCTAGTGGGACTCTCACGCTCAACATGTCCAAAATCAAACTCTTGATTTCCCTCCCACACCTAGTTTGCCATTGTTTTCCTATTTCAGTAAATGCACAGCGTTCTATCAGTTATGCAAAGTGAAAACCTGAGCCATTCTTTCTTCTTTTTGCCTCCTTGCTGGGTCTGCTACATAAGCCAGTCTTGCAAATAGACTTTAAAATACATCCTAACCAGCTCCACTGCTACCGTCCAAGTCTAGGCAGCCATCACCTTGCATTTGTACCACCGCAATAGCCTCCTAATTGATGCCCCATTTCCCACCCTTGCTGCTGATGGCCTATTTTTCTCACTGTAGCCAAAGTGATTCTTTTAGAACATGTCAGATCCAATTACTTCCCTTGTGCAAACTCTCCAATGGCTTTCTCATTGCACTTAAAATCCTGGCTCCTTACCATGGCCTAAAAGATGCTACACGATCGGTTCCTCTTCTTCCTATCTGACCTCATCTCCTACCATTCTCCCTCTTGCTCACCCTTTGCGGTTGTTCGAAAGTGACCTGGGTTCTTGCTGTTCCCTCTGCCTGGAATGCTCTTCCTTAGCTCTTCAAATGACTTATCAACTCACTTCAATCAGTCCCGATTCATGCATCACCTCCTGGGACTTTTGCTTCTGGTCATGATGGAATAACAAATCTGGACTAGAAGTCCTGCTGAAAACAACTAGAACACTAGACAAAATATATGAAATAAGTGGTTTCCAATTTTGGACAACAGGCAGCTCAGCACTGTGATCCCTGAGGAAGTGGGGAGTGGAACCAAGGTTGAATCCTATGGTTGCCACAACTCCAGGATATGGACACAGGGAAGGGGAACCCAAGAGCTGTGACCTCAATGAGCTGCAGAGATGGAGATCAAAGTTTGGGAAAGCTGAGGCAGCTGAAATTTTGTGTGCAGAATTCTGAAACGGAGGGAACTGAGCTGGAAAAGAGCTCCAGAGCCTGCAGAGATCCCTGTGTCATTGCTGAGTGTTAGGCCACCCCGGTGTGAGTGTTGGTCCATACAGTTGGGCAAAGAGAGACCGGTGAACTGATAACCTGAACAACTCCCAGGCTCACACAGAGCAGGGAGAGATGTTCATGCTCTGAGTAGCCAGTGTGGATAGTCCTTGGTGGTCACTGGGAGCATTCAGTGGAGGTTCCAGAGAAGTTATGCCTTAATGGACTGAATCTTCCCTGGAATGAAAGTTACTCTAGACCCAACTGAGTGGAGCTTAAACAGTAGGCCTTGGAGGTATCAAATTAATCTGCAAATAACTTAACTGCCAGAAAAGCCTACCCCCTTTTAAAAGAAAACAAAATCCAGACACTCAGCATTATAACATTCACAATGTCCAGCATCCAGCATCCAGACATTCCACAGAGCAGGTAAGGTAACCCATACCAAGGGGGGAGATCAATACAGACTCAGAATTATCAGAAGTGATGAAACTAGTAGGAAAAAGATGTTAAAACAACTATTATAACTATGCACAAGATTTTAAAGGAAAATATGAGCTTAATGAAGAGAGATGGAAGCTATTAAAAGAACCAAATGGAACTTCTAGAGAAGAAAATACAAAATCTGAGATGAAAATTTCACTGAATGAGATTAGCAGATTAGACACTGCAGGAGAAATGATCAGTGAACTTGAAGACATAGCAATAGAACCTATCCAAAATGAAACAGAGAGAAGAGAAAATGACAGGAAAAATAAGGTATGGTACAAAATCCAGTATTTTAACATATGTGTAATTGGAGTTCCCTAAGTAGAAGAGACAAGGAAAATACAGAAAGATATTTGCAGAAATGGCTCCAAATTTCCAAATTTGATAAAAACTAGAAATCTGCAATCCAAGAAGCCTAAGAAACTCCAAGGAGGACACACACACACACACACACACCAAAGCTTATCATAATCAAATTGTGGAAAACCAGTGATGATAAAAAAAAAATCTTAAAAGCAGCTAAAGAGAAAAGATACATTATGTTCAGAAGAGCAAAGAATAATGAAAAAGGTATTCTCATCAGAAACTGTGGAAGCCAGAAGACAATGGGATGGCAAGGCCTTCCCTGGTCATCGTTCTAAACCACCAACCCTCCCCTCCATCCACCATATCACACTCTTTGTGGCCTTAATTATTAACTTACTGTGATCTCTCTCTCCACTAGAATGTAAGCTCCAAGAAGGCAGGATATTAAAACATCATTTATCTTGTTCACTGCTTATCCCCAGTGCCCAGAACAGTACCTAGTTATTTAGTAGGTGCTCAATAAATATTTCATCAATAAAGTTGTCTTCCAGGCAGAAGAGTATAAAGGCAGACAGCAGTAAAGCATTCTCGAACTACTAATAGTTTAGCACAATTACAGCCCAAGATGTGCAGGGGGAGGAAATAAAGCTGGAGTCTGAGATCAATGTCAAGTCAAAGAGGAATTTGTAGGACATGTCGTGGAACTGGGGCTTCATTCTTCAGGCAGGGATGTTAGGCAGAGGAATGCTAATACTCTACATTTTAGAAAAATTACTCTGGCAGCCCCTTGTGCCAGATGAACTAGAGGGGTAAGTTGGAGAGCAAGAAACAAATAGGGAGGCTATTAAATTAGTCCAGGTGAAAGCTGGTGCAGACCCAATGGAGGCTAGGAGCAGTGAGGATGGGCCAGTTCTGGAAAGCTCTTTAGGAGATAGGATGTACAAGAGATACATTGAGCAGGAGTTGGTGAGCAGCTAGATATGAAAGATGGAGAGAGTTTTGACTTATGTAATTGGGTGGATAAGGAATACAGGAGACAAAGTCGATTTTAGAGAAAGATGGTATATTAATAATCTATTGCGGTGTAACAAATTTCCCCAAAACTTAGCAGCTTAAACTTACAAACATTTATTATCTCTCCGTTTGTGTGGATCAGGAACCAAGGCTTAGGGGACTCCCTCTTGTTCAGTCTCTCACAAGGCTGCAATCAACATGATGGCCAGGACTATAGTCACCTCAAGGCCCCACTGGGGAAGGAGCCTGAGGATAGGCCTCAGGCCCCCCTGGCTGTTGGCTGGAGACATCATCAGTTCCTTGTCGCCTGGACCTCCAGAGGGCAGTCCACAACGTAGCAGCTGGCTTCCCTCAGAGTTTATGAGCAAGAGAGCAGGAGAAGGTATTCCAGGATGGAAGCCACTGTCTTTTTATAATCTAATATTGGAAGTGACATCCCATCATTTCTGTCCTCTGCTGTTTTTAGGAACAAATCACTAGGTGCAGCTCACATGCAAGGGGAGGGGATTACACAAGCACATGACTACCAGGAGGTGGGGATCATTGAGACCATTTTAGAGGCTAGTGAGTTTGGATTCTGATAGTGTGTTTGGATATGCTAAATTTGAGGACCCAACCTCCTGGTTGGGATTACTATGGATGCAGATGGATATGTAGTTCTAGGGCTCAAGAGAGAATCTCCTCTCATTGGAAGGTAGCTTGGAGCCTTGGCATGAGTTTACGAGTAATGGCCCAGGGCCCTTTTCTTCCCAACTTGTTTTGGAAGCTTCTAGAAGGGCTGAAGGACAGATAACTTGGAATCCCCAGAGTGCCTCTGGAGCAGGAGGTGTGCAACACATAATTGCTGACTCAAGTACTTGTATGGGGCAGAGTATCATGTGATTGAAAAGTTCTCCCCCTCCCATCTCTCCCCACTTTTGACAATTCCTGCTGTGCCATCAAACTGGGGAGAGGTTTTCCCCTCTCTAAGCTGCAGGTTTGTGATCTGCATAAAGGGATTGTTAGACTAGATTAATAGTTTTTCAAAAAAATATAAAGCTTTTTTTCCTCTGGGGAACCCACTATTTGAAATAGGTAAAAGTAATTTGATCTGGCCTCCCCAGTGCTTCCCCAGAAAAGAAGCCCATTTTGAAAAACACTGGACCAAATAAATTCCTGATTTTTTGCCAGCTCTTAACATGCCAGAGTTTCATGACAAGATCAACTCTAAGCTCCTCTCAGACCTGTTATTCTGTTTGTTGAGATGCCTTGGTGCTACATATTTCATTGAACTTTTGAAAAGACAAAAAATTGTATTTCCTTGAACTTGTGAAAAAATATAATAAAGCTGACCTTCATCAAATGCTTACTGTGTTTCAGGCACTGTGCAAAATATTTTACATCACATTATCTTTATTTGTCCTGCCCCCCCCTACTAGACTGTAAGCTCCAAGAGGACAGGGAGCCTGTCTAGTCCACTGCTGTATTTCTAGAAGCTAGAATAATTCCTGGGATATAGGAAAGCATTCGATAAATATTTTTTGAATGAATGAACTAAGGTCAGTACTAGTCTTATTCCCATTTTACAGATGAGGAAACTGGGGCTTAGAGCTGCTGAGTAACTTGCCTATAGTTACACAAGTTAAAGGCAGAACTAGGATTTGAAATGAGCTCCTCTGGACTCTAAAGCCATTTCATGCCATTTCTCAGTGGTAGGATCAGTAGGAACCTGCAAAGGGAGCTAGCCTATATTGGGTACCTCCTATATGATGAGCATAACCCTAGGTACTCTTTGCTTCCATTAGCAGCTAACCCTGCAAATCAGCTATTGTGACTCTCATCTTTCAGATGAGGTATATGAAGCTCAGCGAGGCTAAGCACCACACCTAGAGTGAGAGATGGAAGTAGGATTGGAGCCAAGTCTTTCTGACTCCAAACCATTTCTGTACAAGATCCTACATATTCAGTTACATGCACCAAAGTTTAGGTTCTGGAAAATACCACACCATTGGTGGGGGCAGGTCAATACGGCTGGTGAGATTTTGCCTTCTCCGGCTTTCCTGTAGCTTTATTTTCATGAAACCACTGTGCATTGAACTGAAAGCGTCCACCAGGCTGAGAAAGAGCGAGTCCAAGCTTCTGAGACGGAGCAAAAAGCAGTTGATGACTAAGGATGACAAACGTGGGCCACATAGCCCGCTGCTCTCTGTAGCCTCATCAACACCACTTGCCTCAGCCCAGGTCTGAAGTTAGACTGATGATGTCACCAGAGTCTCTTAAAGGGCTCATCACTCACAGCCACTTGTCATATATTATTCAGCGCATCTATAATGCATGTAATATTTTCTACCAAATTTCCATTCCTTTCTTTTCGTGACCAGGGAAAGAAAAATAGAGTCAGGATGACTTTTTCCAACTCCTCATCCTTACTGCCCTTCACTGAAGAATAACCTCATCTTGAGTTACCCCCGAAAATGGTCATTCAGCCTCTGGTTTCATTAATAAGGATGAAACTACAGTTTCATAATTATCATCTAACTAATGCACATTCTATATAGACAAGTAAATGGATTTCCCCGCATCTTTTCTTCTGGTGTCCACAGAGATGGGGACACAGCTGTCGCTTTTTCTTTCTCTCTCCGTTATTCTCCATCTTATTTTTTTGAAACTTTGGGACTGTATCAATTCTGTTAGAAGCTTTCTACCTCCTCACCTCCTATAGAGTTAATGAGAGTCCCCGCCGAGAATCTGACATCCTCATGGTTCGAGTGTGAATCTAATTAGAACCTGGGATCTCAAGGATCAGGAGGAGTCATGTAGGGGAAGGGTTGTTTCAGGCAGAGGGAATGAGATGCCAGGGTGGCTCACCCCATCCTAGGGCTTGTGAGGAACTGAAAGAGGCCAGAAGACAAAGCTTCCCCTGAAGCAGCACTCTGGACGGAAGGGTAGGCGTCAAGGACAAATGGTGTTGGAGTTAGCCTGGGGTGTGAGCCAAGGCAGTGACACAGTGCTCCACACCCAGAAGGGCTTGGTGCCTGGTTTAATGCTCTGTTGTCACCATCATGAAATTGTCAATACTTTTTGAACAAGGGGACCCACGTTTCTGTCTTGCGCTGGATCCCACAAATGGTGAGGGGCCAGTCTTTGGGGAAATCCACTGGCCTGAGACTCAGTTTCTCCTTTTGTAAAATCGAGAGCAGATCCCTCCTTCAAATACACTGTCATGAGGATTAAATGAGATTATGAATAATCGGTGCATTGTATAGTAAATGGTGCCTAATAAATATTCCCTTCTCCTTAGCTAAGAAGGTCTATCGGAATCACCGGAGAGGGAGGGGCAGGGGCCTTGGTTTTCAAAATTCACTTGCCTGTGTTCCCCTCTGACAGATTCTGACTTCCAGGTGTGGGTTGGGGGAGGGGTGGTGGTTAGGGCCCCTTCAGTGATACCGATGTACACCTGAGCTTAAGAAAAGTAGCCTTGGGTTTTCAGAGATCTAGCTAAGAAGCAGCTTAATAGAGAAGAGCAGATGGAGGGGGAGAAATTGATGGACCACAGCTGATCCTTAACATAATAAAAAACCTGTTAAGGAAGAAAGAGGTCACTGATAATGCTGAAATGCGCCATGAGAACTCGTCCCATTATCAAGGTTCCTATAAAATGTTCTGCTGTCCATTTGGCCTAAGAAGTACACCCCGAGGAAGAGGCGCCGTGGACAGGAGAAGCCAGGGTCAAGGCCCAGGGTGGGGGTCAGGTTTGGATTTATCGTCACCTTAATGACCCTAATACCATACTCGATTCCTGAAAAGAAATTGTAGCTAGAGGGAGTAATCCTGAATTATGTTTATCCCACCCAGATTTTAGGCTTTGACATTCTTCTAATGAAAAACCTGAAGCCTATCCTACTTGAAGTAAATGCGAATCCCAGCATGAGAATCGAACATGAGCAAGAAGTAAGTACTTTGAATATCTCCTTGAATAAATTGCCCAACTGCTGCATGTGGTCACTCTCATGCTGCTCACTTGGCTAAACAAGATTCAACATTCTCAAACTGGCACAGCAAACTTCTGCCCAAGTCTAAATAATTTCAGTTTGGTTGAGCTCTGAGCAGAGTCTATAAATATAAGACCTATCCGACCCATGGTAACTTCCCAGCATGCCGTTCTTCCAATTTTTAAGGTCTGCGGATATAGGAACAGCTGAGCCTTTCCATCAGTTTTGACATGAACTAATTAGTTAGCCTCAGGAGATGAGCTAATTGAAATGCTATGAATATGATTTAGCCATGTCGACATACTTGAATCACTAAGATAAATAGTACATTTAACAGTGGT
The DNA here is from genome assembly GCF_054177405.1 of Leptonychotes weddellii. Classification (NCBI taxonomy): domain Eukaryota; kingdom Metazoa; phylum Chordata; class Mammalia; order Carnivora; family Phocidae; genus Leptonychotes; species Leptonychotes weddellii. The sequence goes on along the minus strand of NC_138382.1, from coordinate 69,001,264 downwards.
TATATTTTTCCTCCCCCCTTAAAAAAACACACACACACGTAAAAAAGACTGGAAGGAAATACACCAAATACTAATATTGGGTTTTGGGGGGACTATGTAGATTCTTTTAATTTTCTTAGCCCCTTCTATATTTCCAAATTTTCTACAACGAGCATGTATGATTTTGATGATTAGATTAACATAGTGCTCTTTATGTATGTATTTCCTCTTTATGTCTTTTGTCGATTTGTTAAAGGAAATTGCCATTGTACAAATAGCATGAAGGGAGCCTTTAAAAATTCTCTTCTATAGATTCATATAAGCAAAACCTAACTAACAGTACAGCCAATGAGCTGGTGCTGATAGTCGCTTGGTACCAAGTCACTCCCTCCACTGAAACAGAATCCTACCCATTCAAGCTTTCTCCAGGGGTGTTTGAAAATGTCCCCAGCCTTGTCGATGAGGAAGTGAAGGTGGCCGTGATCAGAGACACACTGCGCCTCATGGACCCACTCAAGAACAAAAGAGAGAACCAGTAAGTATTTTTTATATCATTCATTTCTATCAACTCTGCTCCCCATGTCCTAGCCATTCGGTTCTTAGGACATCGTAACGTTGTGAGATGAACATATTAAACCAGCTAATCCATCATATTTTCATTTATGGATATCAGCCTCTGAATATAGTGACTTAAAATCAGGAGATGGATATATATATGAATCCGACGTTTGGGATTCAGCTGATGAATTTTTAGCTGATTGTTACTTGAATCTAGGGAGTCTCTTCCACAAACCCACTCCGCCCCACCCCCCGAGATGGGATCTCCTCTCACCCACTATTGGTGACATAGTGCTTCTCTTGGAAATGCTCAAGCCTAGGGAGAGAGCAAAACAAAGCCAAGGAGAGGACCACAGGCCACTTGGATGTGATAAAGATCATTTCCTTTTTACCTTCTTCGTGATGCCTATACTCTTGCATTATAAGCTTTTTGTTTCAACGTTCGCAGAGCCAATTTAAGGAAATTCCGGAAGTTCTATCATCTTTACAGCAGTATAATTCTCTCTGTCCCCCCCACCCCGGGGCAGGTTACCCTGGTCGGGATGCTGGTGGGAGTGGGTGCCCCGCCCCTCCCTCCATGGAATCACCCCTGAAATGAGCGGCATCTCATTTGGGTATTTTGTTTGTTTTGTTTTTGTCAAATTCCTAGCTCTCACAAAGTATGGGTTAAGTAAATATCGTTATGCTTGTTTGAGGCAGAAAAATCAAAGACAGGCATTTCAAATAGCACTCTTTGTACCCCCGGCAAATCAGATTGACCTAAACGCTCGCAGACAAATAAAGCCCTTGTCAGCACGGTCCAAGACTGCAGGGAACACTGGCTTCCCCTTCCTGAGCAAGGGGTGTTCTGCAGGTCCTCCACCTCACGAACTGGGCTCACACCAGAGATACTGTTAGAATATTCTGCAGTGGTGCTTCTCCCCTGGCTTGCGCACTAGAACCATCATAAACACCAGTGTGAGGGCCCCCACTTCTAGGGACACTGATTTTAATTAGCCTGAACTGGAGGCCTGGCCACATAAGTCTTCCAGGTTCCCTAGGGGATCCTACCGAGCAGCCGAGGTTGAGTGCTGCTGCCTGGCAGGAAATGTCACTCTGTAGGAGTGTTTGTCTTATTCTGAGTCCGGCTGGACGGTGGCTGCTCGCTTGAGCGCCCCTCTGGAGCGTTCTTCACCACATGAGGCACAGAGTGCGGCTGCTGGCAAGACTTGGCTGAGAACGTTCACCTGCTGCCCGTCGGGCCAGTCCTGCCAGACGTGGCTCCCACCGATTAGAGCTGCAAAGTGGCGTCCCATCAGGTCCCCCGCATGCTCGGTGTGGCTCACACGCCACGGCAACTGGGAGCGCGACCACTCGTCCGGGCACGCAACGGCTTTCTTCCGCCAGCCCTAAGGGGAGGCAGCAGACGGAGGGCAGTTTGGTCAGGTTCATTGCAATAAAACTAATCTACTCTCCGAGGGTTACTGATCTCCCTGATAGAGATGAGGTCTCGAGAGACTGACTGTACGGCACTCTGGGGGGGCTTGGGGGGCTGTCCATGTCAGTGTGGCAAGCTAGTACAGATCTTTAAAGATGACCTTGACACATGAGTGCTCCAGTTGTGTTGGTGGGAACAAATTCGAAGGCCGTTGTGTGGCCACCAAAAATAGGAAGAGATAGAAGAGGATCACTGTATTTTCACGCTAAATGGTACCGAAACATGATTAGCTTTCTTTTTCTTGGTTTAGGTGTTTTGCTTTACCTACACCTGGCATTCTGGATCATCTCTGTGAGCTGTAGATCTAAAACTGAATAGCAAGGGGGCACAGGACCACAGGAAGAATGGGAAAGACATTTACAACTTACCAATCATAAGTAGCAGAAGCTGGTTTTAACTGAAGCATGGGCTTTTTTTTTTTTTATTGATAACCAGGAACAGTTAAAACTTCTAGAACCTGACCTCGATTCTAATATAAAACCCTTCTAGCTCCCCCTTTTCTTACCTATAAGGGTGCATATTAGTAGCCAAATGTCATTTACTGATAATTTTCCTAAATTTCACCTTAAAAAACTCCCAACAATGATTGTCTACGAAAGTACTTTGTAATCTGTAAAGTGCATTTATATGTAAAGAATTATTATTACCATTCTGGTAACTTTATCATGCAGATAAAAAGGCTAAAATTATCCTCAACTCCTCTGTGTAGAAATGTTTCAGAATCACTTGAAAAAGCAATGTATTTAGGCCCACAGAAAATGCCCAGTGTTGTAGTGCTGAATCATATGTATCCAAAGCTGAGGCCATGTCATTCCAGCTGCAGAAAACAACATCACATAGACTTCTGGGTTGGGAGGTAGCTTTAGAAACCGGAGTGTTTTGTGTTTAAATAGGATCTGACCTAAAGCTTTAAAAACAAATGAAACCCTAGCCTTTCGCTACAACTCTTTAGCAAAAGAGAGTCTGAAGTGTCCCTCATTAATTCCTTCTTGAGTACAGATTGTCAGCAAGACCAGTGAGGTGAGTCTTCACTATCCCCATATAGATTGAAGAAAAATGGTAGATAGATGTCCTGACCTCTTCATGCCTCTGAACTTCCTCGGGAAGGTATGGAGGGGGATTGTGTCCATGTGTGAAGCATCTTCACACACCTCGGGGGCTTATGGGCTGGGTTCAGTTTCCTGGTGGGACTGAAAGCAGTCCCCATGCCTTCCAGGGGAACAGGAAATTGTGACTGCTGGTACCTATCTTGGCAAGCTGGAGCCTCGCTCGAAGATACCAGATTCAAATTCTGACCTCAGGGATGTTGTGGAGCTGTGTGAGCCTTGGTGTCCTTTTCTATGAAATGGCATTTAAATGAAACAGGAAACCTATTGATAAATAGTAGCCACTTAAATGCTTAGTTCACTACTCAACAATAAAATTCTCTACTAAAGTATGAGAAAACAAAATTAAAGCTTAGCTATCATATCTTTTCTGGTATACTTAAAGCAGAATTTTGAGTTGAAAACCAGTGACATCCTAAAACTGAAGCTGCTGGGTCACTGTGAACTAGAATTGACATTGGAGCTGGTTGCCAATGGAACATTCTGTTTCCAAGTATTAAGATGTCACTGGCCCGGGCATATTTCTTTGTGGATTAGGAGAAAATAGCTTTGGCCCCTGAAGGAATAAAATAGCTGTCATACGAGAACTCTTTTGAACTATGATACATTTTATAATATCTAGTGACTCTGATTTTGGAGGCACTGAAGGGACATGGGAAAGGGGAGGCTAATGGGTTGGGACTCTGGAAACATCATATATCTGTACACACACATATATGGTGATAAAATTCACATAATATAAAATTAGCTATTTAAATTCCATGGCATTTAGTATATTCACAATGTTATGCAACCACCCTAGTTCCAAAATGTTTTGTCACCCCAGAAGGAAACCCTATACCCATGAAGCAGCCACTCCTCATTCCCACCTCCACCAACCTACTCTCTGACTCTGGATATACCTATTCTAAATACTTCGTATAAGTAGAATCATACAATACACAGTATTTTTGTCTGGCTTCTTTCACTTAGCGTGTTTTCGACGTCCACCCATGTTGTATCATGTATCGGTGCTTTATTCCTTTTGATGACCAAATAATATTCCATTATGTGGATATACCATGTTATATTATCCATCTGTCACTTGGTGGACCTTTGGGTGGAAGCAATGAACTGTTTTATATTTCGGCATTCTGTAGATTTCATTTGAGAGCAAAGAATCTTTCCTGCTACAAGAAATTTTTTAAAATTCCTGGTTTACTTCAACCCCCTCATTTTATTGAGATAGAAACCATCATGCCAGTCAGCTCCCTGGCTCAAGAATCTCCCTCTGAAGCGTCCTGCAGACGAGCAGCCTATGTCCTAGTGAGGCGCTGGGTGCGGCATCAGCCTGGTCTGGGGTATGTTGTTAACCTCCGGTCACTGTACTGTGAGCTTGGCCAAGGCGCCCTGTTCTCTGATCTGGTCTCTAACGTGGGAATCAAGGTATCTCCTTGGCTGGATTGTCATGGTCATCATATGAAGTGACACCGAGGAGAGAGCCTCCTGACATCTGAAGACATTAGACAAATGCCAGTTCTTAGGCCCACCAAGTGGTCAGTCAGGCTTTGAAGTTCTGTTGATGGTGACAGGTAAGTCACCAGCTTCTGAGGCAGTCTATCTGAGGAATGTACCTGACGGTTCCGCACATGTGAATCATACAAGACAAAAACCTGGGCGAAGAAGTCACAAAGCTAGTTAGAGGCAGCATGGGGACCGGATTCTGGGTTCCTGACTTTGACACCAGTGTCCACTTCGCTTTGCCACGTTGCTCCATTGACCTCCAGCTTCACCTTCCATTCAAAGCTAAGCTTGTAAGATAAGGAGAAAAAAAAATCAGGAAAATCAATGGAGAGTTTTCCTTTGCTCAAGGGATTTGGGCAGCCTAATCTTTTTTAAAACTCCTATCCAGAGCAGAAGTGAACAAATTGCATCCCCTGATTATTTAAAAAACAAAGTGATTGTTCCATCAACTGATTCATTTTTGGAAGGTCGGTTTGCCCTGGGGAGCCATTTTACTGGTATTTTTCTCCCTTTCCGGAATGTAGGTGTTTCTGGTAACCAGGTTCCTTTCTCAGGAAGCATAGCCCTTAGGACCCCTGAGAAGTGTAAGTGAAGCCAGAGACAGGCTTGGAGGAATCGGAGGGGACTTTTTCGATATCGTGTTGCCACGTAGTGCCCAGGAGCTGAGATATAGACGGACTGGCCCATCTCTTATTCAGAAGCGCCTTTTGTATTTTGGAACACAGCTTATATAAGGCACAGAAGCGCCTTTCCCCACAGCAACATCTCACCGGCCTCTCCCAGTTTCGCTTACTTTCTATCACAGCAACAACCTGGTGGATTAAAAGGGGAGGACTCAGGCTGGTCCGAGCCGCTTTTGCCCAGATTCAGAGAGGTTTGTCCTCTGAAGGCTTCACTGGGAGCTCAGGCTTCACTTCTCACCTTGAGTCCAAGCATATCCCTCGGATCCTGCACCATGTTTAGAGCCAATAAATTAAATGAATCCCCAGATTAAGTTGATTCTACATAGAATCTGGGATAAAGGTGGAACATTCTAAGAGGAATGAGACCAAGGAATCTCCCAGTGGCTCAGTTTCACAGCTGGGGCTTTGTACCAAGACCAAGGAATGTAACTCTGTCCTGTCCTGGAGAAGAATATCAAAAACACATGAACCAGAGGTCCTCCAAGCCCAGACCCCTGCCACTTAAACTGGCGGTATATCCTACTGAAATCTCTTCAATGGGAGGGAAGAGAGACTCCTAAAAAGTCTAGACTAAACATGTCTTCAAGAATGCGGGACGCCATCTTTCTTACCAGAGAGTGCTCTTCTGCAAACAGTCCTTCAGAACAATCATCTAACCGTCCTGACCAATGGCCCATCTTGCTTGCGCAGCTGACATTTTGCTGAAATTCTGGGTTTCATTGATTCCCAAGGATTCCTTTGTGGTAAGACCCTACAGATCAGCACACACTGACCCCGAGCCCCTTTGAAGATTTCACGTAAATCAGGAGTCTGGGTCAGAAAGAGACGAATATTTGCATATTTATTGCATGTCATTGACACCATGCAAGGATTAGAGAACCAGCTATTGGCTTTTAGAGTATTTACTGACTTACTCTGTGCCAGGGAGAAGTCTTACAAAAGTGAATTAGCTTACAGGCCGATGGGAGAGGCAAGACCCACACATACAAATAAATCTGTAAGGTAGAAAGTACCAAGTGCCCTAAAGGAAAAGACAGATTGCCAAGGGAGAAAACTGTAAGGAAAGATTATTTACTGATAAGAAGAGTTAAAAAAAAAATCTGGCTAGGAGGAGGTGGCATTTGAACTAAGGTTTAAAGATGAGTAATATTTGAAACATACAAATGGAAGGATGTCCTTGGTGGAGGAAACAAAGTCACAGGGCTCTGTTGGGGGAACTTAAGGAGTTCAAATCAGCTGGAGAGGCAGGTGGATGAAGTGGATTCACAGAGAGGAGGTGGTGCTGGGGAAGCAGATGAAGACCCAGACGCCAGAGGGGGATGGCCTTGAATGGCAGGCTAAGAAAATCAAAGCTTGTTCTCAATCCGCGGTATCTGCGAGGCCATTAACTACATAAAATTTTGTGTATCTGTATATTTTTCCTGGAGAGAAGGCCAGGAACTTCATTATGTTTTCAAGCAGTTGAGGACCCCAACAGTCCTATTATCATCAGAGGCCACAGGGAGCTGGAGCAGTTTGTCCAAGGTTGGGGTGTTGCGGCTTTAAGATACATTAAGCCCTCTGTACCTCGAAGCGTCCCACATTTTGGATGGCAGTCAGCAAACTAGAAAAATGTGTGTGCTGTTCAAGTAAGAACAGACAGGAAATGGCTAATGATAAGTGCATTATGTTACGGGCAAGAAATAAAACCAGACAACTCTCTTTCATTTGAAAGTGTTTAAACATTAAGTCAGAAGTAACCAGTAAAAGCCTCTTTTGCGTGAAGTTTGTTGAGCAGGAACCACTTCCGAGACTTATGGGGAAGGTGGAATTTCCTGAGCTGAGTAAGAGTGTCATTTCAGAGACCATTAGGCAGGAGCCGAGCCCCTCTGCCAGCAGGCAGGCCCGCTGTCCCTCTCGCCCCAGCTGGGAGCAGATGGGACACTAGACAAGCATATGGCCAGTGAGGCACCATTATGGGGTGGTGCGGAATTCTGCGGGGGCCCTTCCAGAGTCATTCCAGGTAGTGGTGGGGGTAGCAAATGTATTTGGAGATTTCCTTAGGAGTTGCTTCAGTGAGCCTTAAATGTTCATGTGCTTTTAAATGAGGAGTTGTTAGCTTTTTGGAAGGAGGCAGTGTGGCCTGGGTTCAGGAGACTGAGGTTTTGGTACCGGTTCTTCTTGGCCTTGGATAAGTCACTGTGCTTTCCTGCACCTGGTTTCCTCATCAGAAATAAAACCAAGAATGAAAGCAAGGGAATGCCAGGTCTGCTTAGCTCTTGCCTTGAAAGAGAATGGAGGTGAAACTATTTAGCACACGAAAGAGATGTGTGCCCACCGGGTATTATCATATCATTACCTGGGTGGGTTCAGGCCTTTACTGTAAACTCTGGGCCAGGACTCGTCTTTTTATCTTTAAGTACTGAATAGGAGTAGGTGTGTATGAGTGATGGGTTATCTCCTGTGAGGAAGCTCTGTGGCCAGCTAGGTGGTTACTTCATTTCCAGTAATGCTCAAAACCAGAATGAATAAAACGGGAGCCAATGCGTGGAAAACATCAACATACAGCAGGATCTACACATGGCACAAGAGAGAACAAGACCAGACAGAAACTTATTTGTGCGTGGCTGTGCGTCCCAGACTGCAAACCTATGGACAGTTCAGAAGAAGGCAGGGTGAGCCAAGGATTAGGGGGAATCCCATGAAATGGTTGATATTAGACCTTTTTTTTTTTGGACCTACAAGAACGGCAGTTTCCAATAATTCAGCTAATAGCTGGCCTGGAGTGGTCAAGGCACCCTTCTTGAGGGAGGTGGGGCTTATGTTCCCTTGGGTTGGATTTGGTGAGAAAAGAGAAAACAAGTTTTGGGGAGGAAGGATGGAGGCGGGCAGGGTGGGGGGCGGGGGTTAGGCAGGGCTGGAGAGGTTCATGGCAGGCCAGGACCACCAGTCATGCTTCCAAAAGGGCCCTTAGATGGAGAGGACAGAGGCTTCTTCTCTGCTACTCACTTCCTATTAATTTTTTTTCTCATTATAAAGTTAGTATGTGCTTGTTATAAGAAAAATTAGAAAATACTGAAAAGTGTATAGCATGAAAGAAAAATCTCCCTCAGATTCAAGTACCCAGAGTTAACCTTTATTAACTTTTTAGTTCATAAAAATAGTATGTTCTTCTATTTTGTTTCATAGGTGAGGCCATCCGATCTATATAATTTTTGTGTGCTGTTTTTATTTTTTTCCTTTGTACATGACAGCAATTTCCCCTTCGTGCTTGGGGGGAAAAGCATCGTTTGCATCAGCGGCTGGGTTAGAATCAGCCTCCGTATTGGGGAATGTTTAGTTTATTTCCAGCATCTTGTGCTTAAAGCTGTGTGTGCAATTTAGGATGTTGTCTTAGCATGGAGGGAGCCCCTGAGGAAGCAGGAGAGGAGACCCACTCATGTTTTGAACGCACAGGTAGGAGAGTGCTGTGGGTGAGAGTGGGCGCCCCAGAGTCAGATGCTCTGGGGTGAATCCAGGCACTGCCATTGACAGCTGAAAATGGGACAGAACGTCCTCCCCTTTCTGTACTTTGGTTTCTTCATCCGTAACAAGGAGTTCGCAATAGGTTGTTTCTAAAGCTGCAAAGCAATGAGAACTTCTTAATTTGGAGGGAGAGAAAAATCCTGCTTATTCCTAAAAGACTATTTGTCTCGGGAAATGTCTAATCTGAGTGTATTTAAATAAACCAAACAATTTGTGTAACCTGGGGACTTTCTTTTTTAAGGGAAAAACAGCGCGAAGGAAGAGGTGGGCAAAGTAAGTGGGAAGGGAGCTCCAGCGGTGACAAGTTAATCTTTGGCTGCGAGGATGGATTTGATTTCCCTCTAATTATCTGCTAGGTTAAAAGAAATGAAAGATCAAAATTAAAGCCAGTTTTAGTCATCATTTGAAAGCCCTTGGATGTCACACCCAATGGTGGGCAATATTCTCCAGTTGCTTTAGGTCCTTTTTATTCAATTTCCATTGTTTGCTTCATTTTCAATAGCGAAAGAGCCCCTGGCAACCCTCCCCACAAAAGCTAATGTCAAGGGGTGGGAAGAGGTGGGACTTGAGCAACTTAGAGCCCTGGGACCCACCCCCAAGCTCACCCCCCTCTGGGGGCGCTCACAGCCACAGTGAGGCTCAGCCGCTCAGTGAGTGCACTCCCAGCCGGGGGTGGGTGGGGGGATGGGGGGGTGGGGTGGATGTCTTCATTTGCTTGGAGAGGATCACTTTCTTCCTCCGGATGGACCACGCCTCTGCAGCACCAGAGGCCAGCCCGGAGAAGCTGCAAACACATGCATGAGTGCATGCATGTGTGCATGAATGAGTGAGTGTCGAGGGATCTTTCCATGTGGTCCTGTGCTCGAGGCTGGGTCAGCGGTGCCCCTGAGCCTTTGCGCGGTGCAGGGTGCAGTGGGAGTATCGGCAGCAAGGTGAGCAGGATGGAGGCCATGAGAGGGGCCTGGGCAGAGAAAACAAGTCCCTACAAGGACCCCATGGGGCTCTCGGGGCACAGAAAGGAGTCCAGAACTCCAGCTGCTTGGCTCATAAGAGCTCCAAGCTGGAAACAGTCTAACTGTCCCCCAACAGAAATGCACCAATCATGGATATGCACTCACTGGAGTACTCTATGTCAATGGAAATGTGTGAGCCACACCTCTGTGCATTGATATGGATGTTGAGCCAAAGAATATCTACAGTATGGTTCCAATGAAATAAAATTTAAAACAGGCAAAACTCAACTGTATTTTGTAGAGATGTAACCCTAAGTGGCAAAAACATGAAGAAAAGCAAGGACAGGATGTGAAAGCTGTGGAGAGTTACTTCTGGGGAGGGATGGGGAGACAGGGTGTGACCTGAGAGGGACACAGGTGGGCGATAGAGACCCCGGCCGCGCTCTAATTCTTCATCCAGGCGGTGGCCCAGTAAGTGCTGGAATTTCTCTGTAAGTGCACACATCTGTCTTACGCACTATCCCACATGTGTGCTAGAGCAGTTTTACAGGTGAAATAAGGAAACCCAGCATGGCTGGATTATAGCACGTAAGCACGGAGGGAGTCGGGAGACAGGGCCAGATGCTGCCGGACCTACTGGGTCAGGCCCCACATTTTGTTTTTGTCCCCCCAGCAATGTTTTAAACAGCAGGGCGGCATGCTGAGATTCGGCCGCAGCAGGAAAACCAAACTGGAGCGAGGCGAGCGTGGGCGCGGGGCAGCTGAGAGTTTTGAGACGGTGATTGTGTGCATTGGGTGTCAGTGATGGGGATGGAGGGAAATGTTGCAGCCACTAGGTATTTAGGAGGATGAGGGGATAGGACTCAGGATGAGTCTGATAAGCTGTGAGGGTGAAGGAGGACTCAAGAAAGGGGATAGGTTGGTTAGCCCCTGCAGAGACCAGGCGACGTTCCACAGGCCTGGGGTTTGGGAGTCTACGCATCGGGGAGGGGGCAATGGCCAGTGATGGGAACGTTTACCTGTGTGCGTACATCTGCCAGCCCCCAGCTCCTGACAGGTGCATTTCTGCACACCAGGACCTCTCCAAGGCTCCGTAAGGGAGAGCGACTAGAATCTATCCTCAGAGGCCTGGTTAGGAAATGGGATTGGACATCCCCGTGCTCAGAGGAAAGGGTGGAGGAGAAGAAAAGACCCCAGGGGCCGCCATGTCCATTTTTAGCTTGCATGGTTGTGGTGGTTGTGTGGGAGAGGGATAAACCCACAGACCCCAAAGGGCAGAACAAGGAAACAGGGAGGAGATATGCAGAGAGATTTATTTAAGCTCAAGGAAAAAAAAAAACCCCAAACCAAAAAAACCAACCTTACTTGGCCTGAAATGATAAAGGTTGACCCAAAGGAGTAGTGAGTTCCATGTAGCTGGAAGTATTCAAGCCGAGGCTAACTGGCCAGAAGCAGGGAAGGAGCACCAGCTCTGGGATCAAACAGACGTAGGTTCAGTTCCAGGGCTGTGATCTTGGGCAAGTTGCCTGACCTCTCCAAGTCCCGTGTCTTCCTCTGCACAATGGGACAACGGGTGGCTGCAAGGATCACATAGGGACCAAAGCAGGTCTCCAGGTACACTCATTCCACAGCATCTCTTGAGTTCCTACTGTGTGCATGACACTTGTGGTCAGCCTGCATGCAGGCCTGCCCTGGACGTTAGTGGGGCCTGAGAGAGAGTACACATTGAGATCTGAGCCTCCTACCAGCCCCTCCTCCTCTTCCCACTCCTGACTCCACCCACCATTGCAAGGGGTCAGGAGATTCTCCAGGTCACACGCCTAAGCTCTGTCCGCACCAACCCCCACCCCCAGCGGGTCAACTGGGCTATCCGTCAGGTCTTGGGGGAGCACACCAGAAGCACATTGGCCCTTGAAAGGATGGACTCGGCCATTTAGGAGGGGACAACAGGGTCCTGGGTACCAGAAGGTGTGGGGCACAGACCCCATGTGGGCACGTGTGCTTGGCCTAGAGGACTCCTTGCCCCACAAGGAGGGAGGCGACCAGAGCTGTGCTGAAGCAGGACCCTCTCCAGCGGAGAGCCCAGGGCAGGGGCTGGTTGCCAGGTCGAAGTGCAGTATCTTCTGCAAGATTCTTAAGTGGGGGTGCTTAGTTATCTCGGGGATGCTTGGCCATGAGCTCTCCTGGGGTCTCAGTGGCAGGCTGAGAGGAAGGAGCAAAACCAGGAAACTGGGGGAGATGGCGAGCGGCTGGGGAGGGGCGGGACGGGGCCAGCAGCCCAAATTATAATCTGGGTCAGGGTTCTCAATTCCATGGTAGTGGAGGGAGTCTACGGCAGAGTGCTGCGGAGTCCCCGGGCGGTGGCAGGAGGAGCCTCCTGATTTCAGGCTATCCAGCCAACCTGGGAAGGACAGAGAGCATAAGTGCCTCCCCCGGGCGTGGGGTGGGGGCTGGGGGTGGGAAGAGAGTGGCAGTGACCAGGCCTCAGCCACATAGCCTGGAGTTTGAGATAGAACCACAGCCCTATTAGAATCCCAGCGTGGTAGCTGGGACGGCACAGCTGGGCATCGGACTCTGAGTCAGCAAGCCCCCCCACCCCAGGCCCCATTCTACTGGTGCTCTCTGCTGAGGCCAGTACGGGCTATAGGGCTGGATAGAGGCAGAGTCCTCAGAGGCAGGCCCTGAGAGCCCACAACTGAGTAGGGGCAGAGGGGCGAGGCTGCAGGGTCTGTAGATGGGTGGTTCCCAAACTTTAGCAGCCTGTTAGGAGCCCCCACCCCGGGGGAGGGGAGGGTTGTTTGAGGCCAGATGGCCGAGTCCCACCCCCAGCGTTCTGATTGTTCTGCATTTCTTACAGGGTCCTAGGTCATATAGATGCTGCTGGTCCAGGCACAACCCAACTCTTTGAGAACCACTTGCCTGCCAACCCTGGGCCTGTGTCCACCCCAGACCCTCCGCCCCTGTTGGCGTCTGGCACTGTGCTCTCAGTTGGGTAGTCAGGAGGACTCATCCTTATGCAAAAGAGATGGACGAGGCCCCTGGGGAGGGAGGCCACTGGAAACACTTTGGCCAGTGATACAACCCTACTCATGGGTGTTTGCATACGACCACAGGATTGAAAAGGCAAAGCAGAAACACTGCATAAATTCATGTTTTTATTTAATGTTTCCTTTCCCTGCCTTTCTGTGCAGGCTTCTTAAGATGAGTCAATATGGGGGTGCCTGGGTGGCTCAGATGGTTAAGCGTCTGCCTTCGGCTCAGGTCATGATCTCAGGGTCCTGGGATCGAGCCCCACATCGGGCTCACTGCTTGGCGGGGAGCCTGCTTCTTCCTCTCCCTCTACTGTTCTCCCTGCTTGTGCTCTCTCGCTCTCTCTGTCAAATAAATAAATAAAATCTTTAAAAAAAAAAAAAAAAGATGAGTCAATATGAAATGATTGTAAAATCTAACTTTTAAGGCACAACCCACCCCCTTTGAAATGGTTCTTCCAACGAGGGGGAAATGTTGCCGATTTTTTCCTCTCTTCTTCCTCTTCCAGCTGGTTTGCAGGCCAAGTCCTAGATGTATTCTTCCTAGATGTATTTGAGCCTTCCCCTACCACAGAGCAAGTGGTGGGGAAAATTTTTTCTCTAGGCAACAGCAACATTTCTGTCTCATTTGTTTGGTTTTGCGCTGTAACATGACAGCTCGTGGGGCCACTGATTCGAACTTAGGTCCTTCTAGGAATGCATCGTTCACGATCAGTAAATACAACAGGTTGCAGATTTTAGCCATTTCATTATCGCAAATGGAAATGAATGCTTCCTGGCCTCGTGACTAGTTTAAAATGTATTTTTAAAAAATACAATAGACAAGTTGTATTTCACTCCCAAATTTCTTTGTAGTTCTGATCCACTTCCCATTTCAGCATTATCTGATTATCCTGAGGCCGTGAGCTCTATTTGTCTTTGGGGAAATTTGGTGGCAGAGTAACTTTGTCCAAAACCGTGGAGGAGTCTAAGACATTTCTAAGGAACAGGTCATTTTAGCCCCATTTAGTTTGTCCTTGGATCTGTAAATGTCCTTCCTGGCACTGGAACTTGGAGCAATACTTTTTTATAAATGGAGATGTAGTGTTGTAGAGGCGTCAAAGGGTTCTAGAATCCAGTGGGCCTGGGTTTGAATCTTGACTTTTCTTTCCTCTTGCCACTGTGAAACATGGGGTAGTTACTTAACTTCTCAAAGTCTCGGTTTCTTCATCTTTAAAGTGCAAGGAATAATAATAACTGCTTTTAACGGAATTATTGTGATTGTTAAATGAATAAAAATACATAAATCTGTAGCATAATGATGGAACATAAGTATAATAAGTGATAGTTATTTGACAATTACCCTTATTGCTGTCATTATACAAAATGCCTATCACAGCACCGAGTGCAGAGTTCAATAAATGGTAATTATTATTACTATTATTATCATTATAATTCATACAGATGGACATATATCAGGAATGCAATTTTCCACCATGCAAATTATATGTGTTTTATTTTTTTAAGATATGTGAGCCAAGAGGAATTTACATAAGTAAATGAACATTTTAATGAAGTTTAGCAAGATTAAAGTAAATCAACGGTGCTCATATAAATAGTTTAATTAAGGTAATCCCTGATGCAAAACATTTGTTCAATTTGTGCCTCAAAATGAAAATGGGTACCATGGATTTTCCAGAACTTCTCTTTGCTGTGCGTGGGTATGGGGACCTTAATAAGAACAGTCTGGGGTGCCTGGGTGGCTCATTGGGTTAAGCATTGACTCTTGGTTTTGCCTCAGGTTGTGATCTCAGGGTCCTGAGATCAAGCCCTGCATTGGGCTCTGCGCTCAGTGTGGCATCTGCTTGAGATTCTCTCTCTCTCCCTCTGCCCTTACCCCACTTGTGCTCCCCCCCAAATAAATAAATAAAATCTCTTTAAGAAAGAAAGAAAGAAGAAAAGAAAGAAAGAAAGAAGAAAGAAAGAGGAAGAAAGAAAGAAAGAGAAAGAAAAATGAAAGAACAGTCTTCTCGTGGAAAGGCAGCTCTGTCTGTAAGGGAGATGATGTGGGTTAGGAGTCAGGATCCCGGGCCTCACCCTGAGCTGGACTTTGGGGCTCCCCACCCTTCTCTGGGCTGTGGCTTGTTCATCTCCAGAGTCTGCTGCAGCCTGTAAATGCTGTGATTTTCTAAGTGCTCGTGATTTGTTGCCTTTAAAAAAGAGAGATATAAAAACTAAAAAGGAAGATTTCATCCTTTAAAAACACTGAGACTCTGCAAATTTTGCCAGTTGCTTTTAAACCACCAGGTATTAGGTGCCAGATATTTGAGAGTGGCTTAATTGGAAGTGGTGTTTATCATCCGGAGTGTAAGCACTTGCACTAAATGTGTTTTTGACGGTCTCTTGCCACCCAGCTTCTTGCTTCCAAACAGGATGATTTGCTTCTCCGTTGCATTCAGAAGAAACACTTTAGTCCTGGTTACCAATGTTAATTAGTTTGGAGAAACGGGATTGTGTTGCTAAAAATAGTTCTGATACAGAAGGCCGGTTTTTTTTGGTGCTTTGATAATCTGGCTGCTTCATCAGGGGGGACATTAGGAGGCTTTGCATGTTCTTCTCAATCCAAGTTCATTGCTAGCATCCTTGAAGTTGGCGAACCAGCGCTTAGGATCCCCGGAATGGTGCTCCTCCCTGTGCTTAGCAACTGGGGATGTGGACAAGGCCTCCCATGGTTTGGATCTTAGCATTCATTCTACCAGTGGTTTGTTGGTGGGAAATCTCTCCTCCGGTCTTAGAAGCCTGTTGGATTGGCCTACGACAGCCTGATAGTGTGTATGCATGATGTCAGTGAGGTGAACAGCCTCACCTTGCTGTAAGAAAGGGAAGGCATGCTGGTGTGGGAGACCTGGGCCCTCATCTTGGCTCTGCCACAGAGCTGCTCTCTGCCACATACTGTATCCAGGCCTGTGCGGAGGCCTGCAGACAGGAAGCGGATTCTGTACGGCTCCCTCGCCCAGCTCCAGCATGTGGACTTTCTTATCTCTTCACTGAGGGGCTTGGGCTTGATTGCTGAGAACCCTTTCTGTTCTAACACTCTGTTGGCTCAGTTATTGGTAATAATGGTAACAAGTCTCAGGCTTGTTGTTTACATGGGCATTTTGGTACAACTTTGGGGGCAGGCAAATCTCTGGATGAGTTCCAAATTACCCCAAAATGTGTGCTTAGTTTCTGAGGTTGGTTGTACCCCACATCAAGTTTGTTGTTGGCTCTTTTCTGGGGGGCAGGCAGTCTCCATAAACTGGCTCTTGGCTCCTTTTTAGTAGTTGAGAAATGCTTTGGTTAATTTTCTATTCTGGGCTCTTAGTGGCATCCAAATTGCTTTATGTATTACCTCAGATTAAGATCTCAGAATTGGTAGGGGCATGGCATCGACTTGATTTATGATGTAGTCATTTGAAGCTGTGTTTTCTCTTTTAGTTTTACATTTGAGTTATTTTGGGTGATATCACCCCATTCTCCCATTTTTCTCCTCCTTAAACTCTGTGTTCTACTCTGAATTCCAGGGATTGCATTCATATAGTGTAGTAATGTTTTGGGCAATTTGTCACATACGTGCTGACATTTAAGCTACCTCTTCTTTAGGAAAGCGCTCTGGCCCTTTCCAGGCTTTCTCTGTGAAAGGGGGATCGTAATGGTCAGAATCTTTGAAGAAGGCCCAATCCACAGCCCTCTTTTCTGCCTAAAATCTGAAGTGATTGGGAATAAGACAAAAGAATAAAGGGGCTGAGGGCCAAAATATCACTGTTATTATGGAAAAGGTGACATTGGAGAATGTGTCTTGTGTCCAGAGGCGAATGAGCCTCCCACTGCTGAGTCCAGAGAGTCCTGAGAGCCCGGTTTCCCACCCGCACCAGCAGGATGGCGGGAACCAGAGCGAGCCCTGGTGGCAGAACCTGTGCCCCCAAGAGGACAGGAGGAAGGGCTGACGGGCTTCCCCCCAGTTTCTCTCTCCACACTCACTAATCAAAAAAGGACCTTAATTTCCTCAGGGGTAGAGTGAGGTGGGGCAGAGAGAGTCCAAAGATGTTATGCTGAGGCCCTCCTGTCACATGGAAAGAAATATCTAAGGTAGAAAAACAGTGTCTCCCCTCCCCCCCCAAAACAATGATACTTATGTCACAGGAAGCAGAGTGGGCGTGGGGTAAAAGGACAAGCTCTGGAGTCTGACAGACCCGGTTCAAAACCCTAGTCTCCACTTAGAGGCCGTGTGATCAGAGATGAATTCCTTCACCTCTCTACACCTTACCTGCAAAGCAGGAGAAAGAGGCCATCACTGGGAAAGTCAAGTGAGATAATCTGTTAGGATGCCAGGCACAAAGTAAGTGCTCGATAAATAATAGAGAGTCAAAAGAGATAACGTGTAGAAATGTCCTTTGTAAATGATACACTTTTATAGAAATATAAAGAAGTATTATTATTTGTGGTGTGGTATTAATAAAGTATTGAATCCCCTTACTATACAATAGTGTTCGGGCCCCGGATGTAGGCCTCTTTAAATAGGCTGGGGGGTACCTGGTGGCTT
This sequence comes from Leptonychotes weddellii, assembly GCF_054177405.1. NCBI lineage: Eukaryota > Metazoa > Chordata > Mammalia > Carnivora > Phocidae > Leptonychotes > Leptonychotes weddellii. The sequence continues at coordinate 68,983,911 of NC_138382.1, read as the reverse complement.
GTGATACATGTCTTCTCTATCCGCTCTTACAAAGAAGATCCATGACCCAGAAGGGAAGAAGAAATTAATTAACGAGAGACTTCCTTGCATCAGAATGACCATTCCTTTGATTCCAGCTATTTTTGTAGATTCTCCTGGAAACTGTCGTGTAATTCGGTAGCAGCCACTAGAAGGTCTTCCCTCCCTTTAATTTATGCCGAAAAATCATTAGCAGGGCTTTGACACAGGCTGAAATGCTGCCATCAGGCTCCGAGGGCCAGCTCCATTTGCCAGAGGCAGCCCTTGAAGGGCACTCAAGAAAAAAACCGTCTGTTTCCTCTAGTCCTTCCAGTCACCACCACCAACGTCACATTCACGGAGGGTTACCGTGGCCAGCTACTTTCTTGTCTAGTCTTTCGCACAACCCTGCGAGGCTGCATCATTCCCACGTTACCATTACAGCGTTTGCCCACCTACACGGGCAAGCCCGCTCATGTGAGAAGAGCTAGTAACATCTCAAAGCCTGGAAGGAGACCCCATAAGGCCCCCTTGCAGCTGTCTTGTCATTGACATTTGGGGTTAACCAGCAGAGCGCCCCTTTTCTTGGCAACTATTATTGCTAATATCTAGCCACAGCTGCATTTTTTGCTTTGGTTCTATTTGTTTGTTTGTTTTGTTTTTGTAATGACATTTGCTTTTCTCCCTTGACCCGCGAGCATTTGAGCATTGCCATGAGGAGTGAGGCTCTCTGGAGAAGGTCCTCATCACACACTCTGTGCTTAGGTCAGACTCTCTTGCCTCTGTCCTGGTGGAGAAACCATACCCCTTGGCACCAGGTTTTGAGGATATGAATGGTTGGAGTTTCGTTCAGTTCTAAAGAAATGTATGAGCCCCTACCCTTTTCCAGGCCCAGGGGTGGAAATTAAATAACAGTACCTATCGTGCATGGTTGAGGTAATAAATGGGAAGTGTCTACAACAGCCCCCAGTACATGGTGAGCACTCAGTGAGAGCAACCATAGTGTGATTCTTGGTGGTGGCCTTGGGGAGCTCCCAGCAGGCTGGCAATGACACTGTAATCGACGATTCCAGTGCCATTGGGTGACTAGAGCGGTACAGACTGCCCAGAGGGGAAAACATAGGGATTAGGCTGGAGAAGGGCTGGCAGCTCTGCCAGATGGAAGAACTGAAGGCTCGGGCCATGTAAGCTGGGGCAGAGCAGGTTGGGGATGACTGGTAACTATTCTCACATGAAGGGAGGTTCTCTTGGGAGGAGCACATTTATTCAGTACGGTTCCAGAGTGGAGAGCCGAGACTAACAGAATATCCCGCAAGGCAGATTTGGGGTAAATGTTAGCAAAAAGTTCCTAATAATCAGGGTTTTCTAAAGTGGAGCAGGGCTGCCTGGGGACCCTGCTCTCTGTCACCAAAGGGCCCAGGCAGAGCCAGGGAAGGTGAGAGGTAGAGGAGGGAGAGGCCGGGGTTTGGTACCGGAGAGCGACACTTGAGCCAAACTTGTGCACTTGCCACAAGTTTGGCTCAAGTGATCCCAGGCAGGTCACTTGACTCATCAGACTCTGCTTTTCTTGCAAGGATCCACTGCCAAGTGCAAAAGCACTTTCTTCACTGGGGAACACCATGCAAAGTGTGACTTTTGCTTGTCGGCATCACTGTAATTACTGCAGAACATGTCTTTGTCATGTCTCAGTAGTAAATGCTTGTGGATTGGGTTAATTAATGAACCAATGATTTCCCCCCAAAACCTGGCCCTGAAGGTTGAATTTGGGTCTTATCCCCAGAGCCTAGTACATGTAGTGACTCCAACTTAGAATGTACTGCGTGAAGGAGTGAGGGAGGGATGAAACCTGTTCATCACGGCTACCTAACGTGGTAGTCATTGAGCTAAGCACTTGCAGGCATCTCATTTCATCCTAAACATAATCTCATGAAATTGTGGCACAATCTCATGGGTGGGAGGCTGGCCCAGCTGGCCTGTGGGTCACTCTCTCCTTTCAGATTCCACATTTCTGGGGCAGCTATACTCTTGGTGAGAAATGTTTGGCCCTGTGACTGGGGGAGACACGTTCCCCGAGGGAGCCAGGCTCTCAGCTTGCATTGGGTTGCGTTCGGGCTCCTGAACGGCGTCGTGTCTGCACCAACCTCAGGCAGGCAGTGGAGACTCCGAAAGCAGTGCTTCACTCACCCCTGAGTGGTCCTGCAATGCTACCCCTCCAGGAACGGTCTAACCCATGCAGAGGATTGCCATAGCCCCCGCTTGGCAGCTGGAGTCTAGGGCTGCGGATTCTGTGATCCTGAGCGTCACCTAACTCGGACTTTGGGCAAGTTGTTCTTCAAGGCTCGGTTTCTGTATCTGTAAACGGAGACAATACCGGGGCACCTGGGTGGCTCAGTCAGTTAAACGCCTGACTTTGGCTCAGGTCATGATCTCAGGGTCCTGGGATCGAGCCCTGCATCGGGCTCCCTGCTCAGTGGGGAGTCGGCTTCACTTCTCCTTATTCCTCTGCAGCTCCCCTTGCTTGTGCTCGCTCTCTCTCTCAAATAAATAAATAACATCTTAAAAAGAAAAACTGAGACAATACCAATCTCTTACACTTATTGTGAGGATTGATGTCAAATGCTTGTTTAGTCCATCGCTTGGCAACGGAAGGGCTCAGAAAGTGGCATAGAATGGTCATCATCGACTGACTTTTAGAGTTTTCAAAACATGGTAGATATCATTGGGTGAATGATTGCTACTATAGATAATTACTATAACTTACCTAATTACACAAACATATATAATATAAAAGGCTAGTATCCAAAACCTATAAAGAACTTATCAAACTCAATACCCAAAGAACAAATAATCCCATCAGGAAATGGGCAGAAGACATGAACAGACATTTCTCCAAAGAAGACATCCAAATGGCAAACAGACACATGAAAAAGTACTCAACATCGCTCGGCATCAGGGAAATCCAAATCAAAACCTCAATGAGATACCACCTCACACCAGTCAGAATGGCTA
>NC_138382.1:68972447-68980405 GCF_054177405.1 Leptonychotes weddellii | reverse complement strand
TATATATATATACAATGAAATATTATGCAACCATCAAAAAAAAAAAAAGAAATCTTGCCATTTTCCACGACGTGGATGGAACTAGAGGGTATTACGCTAAGCGAAATAAGTCAATCAGAGAAAGACAAGTATCATATGATCTCACTGATATGAGGAATTTGAGAAACAAGACAGAGGGTCAAAGGGGAAAGGAGGGGAAAAATGAAATAAGAAGAAACCGGAGAGGGAGACAAACCACAAGAGACTTGTAATCTCAGGAAACAAACTGAGGGTTGCTGGATTGGAGGGGGTGGGAAGGATGGGGTGGTTGGGTGATGGACATTGGGGAGGGTATGTGCTATGGTGAGTGCTATGAATTGTGTAAGACTGATGAATCACAGACCTGTACCCCTGAAACAAATACATTATATGTTAATTTTAAAAATTAAAAAAAAAGAAATATACATAATACCATTTTCTCCATCCGTGTAATATTGGGGTACACGGATTTGGGGCAAATATTGGATAAATGAAGACCAAAGCTTCAATCAGTGACAATTTCCTTGCTGCCCCAAGTATCTCCGCTTCTCAGTACGGGGAGCTGCCCAGAATCGCGGCTCTGGTTTCCATTCTGCCGTGTTCCCACTGAGCTCACGTAAGGACGGGACTGCAGCTATGGAAGCCTCCACTGTCTCCTCTGTCAAATGGGGGTAAGTGTAGCCACTTCGTAGGGCTGTCGGAGGATTAAAGGAGATCCTGTATGTAGGGGCGGGGGATGGGCTTGACAGTGAGAGCTGTTCCATCGATGCCAGGTCTAGTACCAGAGATGAAAAGGACGAGCTCAGTGTCGACTTGTAAAAGGAGGCCCTCAGTAAACAGGACTTTCTTTTATTCCTTTTCAATTTACAATCTCCTTCAGTCCTCTGAAAGCACCTCGCCAGCATAACTAGGCTTTAGAGCATCGAGCCAGCTGACGGAGGAACCACGCTGTGAGGGAAAAATGCCCCCGGTCTTTGTTCAGTGGGGACCACTTGCAGCTGAGCTCAGCGCTGGCTCCGGAGATCATGGGGGCGAGCAGCTTCTGTGAGTCTCTCCTGTTATTCCTTAATAGGAGGCTCCGATCCAGCGTTCCAATATTGGAACTCCACACATCTAGCAGCTAAGGCAGGCGCAGGGCTGCTGGGCGACGTGTCTCAGAGAACAGTTTCTGTGATGCTCCCGGTGGCGGAGGCTGGGAGCAAGCACCTCGAGACACCTTGTTCAACACTTCGGTCTTCCTTTGTCACTGCCGCTGAGTGACTCCGAGTCAAGCTGCCTCCCGCAAACAGCGGCATGCAAAACGCATCGGTACCCCCTCGGCATCTTTTTTTTTTTTTAAAGATTTTATTTATTTATTTGACAGAGAGAGAGAGACACAGCTAGAGAGGGAACACAAGCAGGGGGAGTGGGAGAGGGAGAAGCAGGCTTCCCGCAGAGCAGTGAGCCCGATGTGGGGCTCGATCCCAGGACCCCGGGATCATGACCTGAGGGAAAGGCAGACACTTAACGACTGAGCCACCCAGGCGCCCCCCCCCTCGGCATCTTAATGGAAATTGCAGACAGGTATCTTCCACCCACTGGGGGTTTATCTCTTCAAACTCAAAAACTCATCTTTAACTATTTGGGATTGAAATTGTTCTAAAATGCATTACGCACCTGCTTCCTGCCATCAAAGGAACATTAATTTGACATTTTTTTCCCTCTTTTCTTGGGGCCCCGGAATTAAGAGGTGGGCCAATAAACTGGCTCCCCAAAAGCAAAACAAACAAGCAAACAACCCCCCCGGCCAATCGTTAACATTTGCCTATTCCCGGTGGTGTAAATATTCCTACTACAAGTGATTTCATGCTCTCAGTGGTTTTTAACAACCAGCTGGGAAGACTTGTGAATATTTACGGGCAGCTTGAGCCCCCATTGCAGGAGGGAGTGGAGCGGGGTGGAGAGGACAGGGGCCCCCAGACCTGGCAGACCTGGCTTTAGTCCTCATTTTTCCCACTTGAGAGCTGGGCCATCCGGGACAGGATACTTAACCTGAGTTACTTTATATAAACTAAGATAACAAAGATACACCAACGGCGACGGTAAGGTAAGATAGGTCAGGGGTCCCAAAGTCAAGTGCTGTGGGGGCCAACTAGGTGACGTCATGATTGCAACAAGCTGGATGGGCATTCTGACAAATATTGAAACAGAGGTTCTCAAACTTGGCTGGCGAACTTTACCCGAGCCCGAGCCCGACCCCCATCTCAGACCAATTAAACCAGGATTTCTTGGGGAGCCAGTAAGTGCAATGTTTTTGTGATTTCCAGAAATCCCATAGGGGGATCAATTGCTACGGCAGGACTCGTTCATAGTGGCTAATTGTGGACTACTTTCTTTAAAGGACGTAGACACTGGCCTTCAAAATAATTTTTCTCTCCAGTATTGTCCTAAATGGCAACAGTAAACTTTGGGTGACTTTGGGACATTGTAAGTAGTGTGGTGTGGAGGGTGGGGGCGTAGGAAGCCGAGGGGATGAGGTAGAAATGTTGGCAGCAGTCTGATTATAAAGGGCCTTGAATGCCAGGCCAAGGAGTTTTAGACCTCGCCTGCGAGCAGAGGGGAGGACCCTGTGGGCACTTTAGGAGAGGAATAACAGCAGCACGCTCCATAGTTGGCAAGTGAATCGTTCCTGCTTGGCCTGTTGCACAGATCAGATCAAATCATTCATTCTCCAGAGCACTCCCTGCTCCAGGCCTGTGTTCCTGCCCTTTGCATTTGCACAAGTTCCCTTTACTTCAGGTTCTTTCTTTCCCGACATTCACAGCCCAAACTAGCAGGAACGGTCTGATGCAGGGGAGGATTAGACTGAGGGGACCCCAAAGGACCTCCTTTGTTCCCATTATTAACCCGAGTATTTTTCAGAGAAGATTTGATTAAAAGAGATCATCGGGGGTTTGTTTTCTGCTGTGTTTTCTGGAGAGAGCATGGCCAATGATCGTCCTTGCACCTGCCTGCCCTCTCCGTGTGCATTTTAAAAAGCAGGTGTCAGGCAGAGCACTTAGGGGGCACCAGTTTCTAATTAGTTGCTTGTTAAACCACAGACCTCCAGATTGTGCTGCTGAAATTACTAGTTTATTCAATGAAGAAACCCTGATAGTAATTTTTTTCACCTGAAAACAATCATATTCGGTTCTTTGCTGATAGGACGTTTTCCTGAGATTGTTGTTGTTACTGTTACTATTTACTATTTACAGTTTACGGCGCCTGGGGGCAGTGCTGGGTGCTTTGCAAATATTATCGTCTTGTTGAATTTTCACGGGATCTTTGCAAATACTGGTTTTTTGGAAGAAGAAATCTGGTCTCAGAGAACTGAGTCACTCCCCAAGGTCACGTAGCTGGTAAGGGTCAAGCTCAGGCTTGGGCTGGGCGCATGTCCTTGTTCTTGGCTACAACCTCTTTGCTATGCTGTGCTCACGGCTATCTACTTGCCTGTTTAATTGGCCATGTTTCATGATATAGGAATTTGTATTTTGGTTAAATAGCATCTGGAAAATAAGAAAAATAATTTTTAAATATGGCTTAAGATAGTGTAGACATAGATTAAACACCACTAAGGCTTCTCCTGGACTATTGTCATTCCATGGAATTCACTTAAAGGAACACATTCAGCATTTCCCTATGATTGCAGTGAAGTTCCAGATTCTGAAATTACCCCAAGGGCAAGTGTTTAGTTCTCAGTGATTATTCATGGCGTCACCAGCCTTCCTAGGCCATATTCATCATTTCGTTAATTTGGTCATAGTTTGGTTCCTCCTTCCAGGAAAATGGGGATTGCATAGATTCACTTTTGATTAGGGATTTGTAAACATCACCGTAACTTGGTTTTTCACTCTCTTACTGTTAGCTGTTTACCTTTTTATAATATGAGGATAGGTTTATTTTCTTTGATCAGACATGAAAAAAGAATCACTCATTGGTTTATGCAGCAAACATTTTCTGGGTACCTCTTGTGTGCGCTAAGCTTTTCTACGGGAGGGGATGGAGCTGTGGAGCCTACCCATGGGGTCCGTGGCCTGGAGCGTGCATTCTGAAGGAGGGACAGACGCTAAGCACACAGAGGAGGGAAAGTAGGAAAAGGGGGGCAGGCATGGTGCCAGCGAGCATGGTGATGGGCTGGCGATGGGGGTGATGACATGGTCTCTTCTCTTTGGAAGACAGACATTTCGACAGATAGATACAAACTCCAGCTTCTAGGCATTTGTAGGTGTAACATTGCCTATCTTGACTATGCTTGAGCAACGTGAAGATATGCGCAACGTGGCAATTTGTCATTTTGCTGAAATGTAAATTATCTTCCATTGTGAAGGAGGAGGTTTTTGCCTTCTGGTAAAATAACTTGGGCATCGGGGCCCCTGGGTGGCTCAGTCATTAAGCGTCTGCCTTCGGCTCAGGTCATGATCCCAGGGTCCTGGGATCGAGCCCCACATCGGGCTCCCTGCTCAGCGGGAAGCCTGCTTCTCCCTCTCCCACTCTCCCTGCTTGTGTTCCCTCTCTCACTGCATCTCTATCAAATAAATAAAAAATCTTTAAAAAAAATAATAATAACTTGGGCATCACCAAAGAGGTGAGGTAAGTGTTTAGGGAGAGTGGTGAGTCTTCCCTGTGCCCATGGAATCAATCCACATAGATCCCATTTCATTTATTAATTCAACAATCCTTTCTTTAACTTAATGTCTGTTATGGCCTGTATACCTAAGAAGCAAAGCTGGGCGGCTCAATCCCTGTCTTTGACAAGGGAGAAAAAGATGCACAAATAATTGTAATACAGTCTGCTCTTAATAACCATGAGGGACCCATCAAGAGACCTTTGTGAATCCTTAAATTGACTGCTACTTATTGTTATGCAGAACTGAACGAATTGTTCATCGGTTAGCTGGCCTCATTCACTAGTTCAGTGGCTTGTGAATTCCTACCTGCCCCTTGGAAGGGGTGATCCAAGGTCATGCAGGGTGCCTTCCAAATGTCACCTCATTTCATCCGGGCGACAGTTGTGGGATGGGGATTGCTGTCTCTATTCGCACTGTTACCTGCCACGACCTTCAGGACTGCCAGTGCCCGGGCTGACCGTGAGCTACCCTCTATTCTGTAGGTCCGGAGTGAAGGGGCATGAGATACGCCTTTGGGGAACGAGGGGATGTTAGCCTGGGTCTTGCAGAATGAGAGGCGCTCGTCAGGCAGAGAAAGAGGAAGTACCAGCAGAGGGGATCACATGCACAAAGGTGTGATATATCGAAGTACACACTTCTTCAGGCAAAAAAGAGATCGGGAACTGGGGGGGGGGAGGGGCGGAGGGCGGAAACATGGCAGGAGATTAACTTGGAAAGGCAGATTGGAACTTAACAGATGAAAGGCACCAGTGTATTTGGAGGCAGGGTTGACAGGATTCCTGCTGGCCACAGAGGAGGAAGGGGACAGAGGAATCAATGCTCCTCCCAGGATTTTGGCCAGAGTGACCGGGTGGCCCCTGGGAAGATGGAGGTGCTGATCTGTACCACACACATATCCTGTGGGGGACAGTCCCCAAGATGGGCCAGCTGACAGATGAGAAATGAGCACTTTGGACCAAGGTGTTTGACTGTGGAGCTGGAGAGAAGGACATTGACCAGAGAGAACACTCCCGGCTCCACTCAGCAGGCCACGTCACTGGGACGTGGTGAGGGAGGCTGGAGGGCGCACTGACCATGAGGTTGTGCAGGAAACAATCCCCTGAGGTCAGGAATGCAGCAGGGAGGAGAGATTTCAGGGGAAGGAAAGAAGTCGGGCTTGGGACAGGTTGTCTTTCAGTTACCCGGGGAGCTTCGGGTGGAAGAAGTCTAGAGCCTGTCAAAAAGGTGAGACGAGTGACATTTCGGCATGGGCTGTGAAGCCAGACCACGCAGGTGCCAACTCCATCTCTGCCACCAGCCAGCTAAGTGACCAGGGCAAGGTACCCGACCTCACTGAGCCTCAGTCTCCCTTTGTCTCGTGAGGGCATCAGCAAGCACCCACACTGTAGGCTGAGAAAATCACATGACAGACACGCATAGAGGAAGTTGGCGTATTGTCGGTGCTCAGCGAACACTGGCCATCATCATCACCGTCGCTACTGATTTCACGGCCTTTGGCTCATCAGCAATAGTTGAGACCATTGCCGAAGATGAGAAAAGGGTGAGGAGGAGAGCTGCCTTCACCTCCGTTTCTCTTAGAAGCCAGTGCCAAAGACATGTTCTAATACTCGGGGCCCACTTTCGTGATGGATGTGGCTTCACTTGAGAGTTTCTTAAAATTAACTGCAATTTTAGAAGGTAGGGAGCAAGCCTCTGACTGTGTCCAGCAGTCCTGAGGTTCCCCTTACACGAGAGCTCCTCGGAACACACGAGGAAGATAATGACAGGCTCAGCACACTTAAAATGTTTTAATGGGGAAAAGTGGATGTGAATGGCAGAACCTTAAATGCATTAATTTTCAACATTGTGAAATTAATTGGCTCCCAAATACAGCCGGCTCCTGCAGTAATTGGAGTTCTGGGGACCTTCCAGTTTTCCTGTTACCTTTAGCCAACATTTCTTGGTTCGATGGTGAATAAAGACCTCTTTGTTTAATTAGAGTTGAATCATGTTTTGAGAAGTTAGTAATCTAATTAAAATTATATTTCCAGTTTATATGAGGTAGAAAAAGAAGAGACCAGCACATGGTCTGTGGAGGCTGCTCACTACCATGTGCTGGCACAGGGTACCCCCAGAGGAATGAGACAGGGTCCCTGCAGACCGGAAACAGTGAGATCAACTCGAGGTGATAAATGGTGTTAGTCCGACAGGAACCAGAGGAGAAAGTGACTCCCTCTGCCAGGTGGGTCAGGAAGCGCTGCTCTCCAGAGAAGGTGACGTTAGAGGTGGGCCTTGAAGGACGCCAGTCTGACCGAAGGCCAGTTAAGGAAAGTCTCAGTGGTCCAGGGAGAGCCAAGGAGATTGAAACGAGGCCCAGATCCTGGGGACAGTGGGGAGAAGCATTTTACTACTTCTGTGGTGGCTGATGGGTATGTGAGAGTGAAGGAGAGGGATAAATGGAGATAAAGAGGAGGTCATGGGTCACAGATGGTTAGAACTCCAAAAAAGGGAGAGATGGGTAAATAGGGAGGGAGGGCCAGGGAGGAGGCTGCACGTTTCCCACGAGTGTACCCTCTTACATAATTTAGAAATAGGATTTATGACCATCAAACACATACAGGTTCCTCCCTCCGCCCCCCTCCCCATCCAAAAGCGCAGCGTTCCTCTGAAAGCTTCGTACACCGAAATGTCATAAAGTGAAGAAGCAATTACCATTAATTCACGTGGAAAAAAATGTGAGCATTCCCAGACCCCAAAATCACCTCTCCTAGACTTTTCTGGTACCGGGGGGCACATCCTGCTGACGGATGCACAAGCCACATGGAGAAGAGAGCATGATGCTCACAGACACAGCTCAGAGCCCTGGTGGCAGATGCTGAGTGTCTTTCCGGGAAGGAGCTGGCCCGGGCCACTCCCGGGCAGGCCGCACCAACCCGGAGCGAACGCCATTCTCAATTTTCTCCTCTTTTCATAAAATCCACTCTGGATTTTTTTCGGTTAATGAAAACAAGTACTCATGTAGGTCTTTTGTAAAGGCGAAGTGGTGGAATGTAAACTTTTGAAAAGAGGGGTGTACTGTACTCAAAAAAAAAAAAAATCCCCAAACCTAGCTATTTCAAGCCCTGTGCTGGTAAGCTGTGCTTTGAGGGATGGGATAGATGTTTGACTTGGGCCACTGTTGGAATACCCGAGAATGAGCCGGGTTGTTAGCTTCCAGAAATGAAGGAAGACGAGCCCGGCTGGAAGGTGGAAGAGGGGAAAAGCATCTGTCCCTTCTGGACAAATTACCTTTTCAGGAAGCACAAGAGATTCACT
>NC_138382.1:68953834-68972347 GCF_054177405.1 Leptonychotes weddellii | reverse complement strand
GAGGGGCACGGGAAGCTGGGATGGCTGAGCCGGGGGAGGGGGCCTGAGCCAGGGGAGCTGGGGGCTGAGCCGGCGGAGGGGGGCCGAGCGGGGGGCGGGGAGGGGGGCTGAACGGGGTGGGGGCTGAGCCTGGGGGCTGCATAGAAGAGCCTCAGTGATTTCCTCGGTGCTTAGGACTCAAACTTTGTCTGTTCTTTCTATAACAAAAAAATTGTTTTAAAAGCTTTTGATTATGAGACATTTTAAACATTCAGAAAGCCATATAATGGATATTTATGCACTTCCCATCAAGATTCTGCAGCTGTGAACAATTTTGTTTTATCTACTTTGGATTTCTCACTCTCTTTTTTTTTTTTAAGGAAATCACTTACAGTTATGGCAACCCTTCTTTCCCCCCACCCCTGCCCCAGGAACCACTATGTTCTTTTACTTTTACTATGTAGGTATGTATTTATAAACAAGGCATACAATTATTTTATATATCGATTTTTATATGAATGATACACCACTATACATGTATCCTTTTGCAACTGGCCTTTTGGCTTAACATTATGTTTCTGATATTTATCCACTATGATGGATTTGGATCTATGCTGGGTCCATATCATTTCCTTTAATTGGTATATAATACTTCATTTAATAAACCACAATTTATTTATCTATTCCTTCCTTATTAGTTTACTCTTACTAAGGAAAAGCCAGGTTGTTTCTCATCTTTGCTGTTAGAAGCAGCACTGCCCTGAACTCCCTTGCACATTGCAGGAGATTCCGGGGGGTCCATACCTACAAGAGGAAATGGGTACCGTCTAGGTTACTGGTTATTTTTTAATATCAAACTTTATCTGTTTGGTTTGCTGCTATTTCCTTTGCGCCTCCAACAGGGCCAGCTAAATGTTCAATAAACATTTGTTAAAAGAATGACTATTGACAAATGACTCCCCAAAGTGAGAGTACTAACTTGCATTCCCACCAGTTTGTGAGTGCTTCCATTTTAACATTCTAACCAACACTTGGTTATTAAACTTATTCATGTTTGCCAGTCTGATAGATAGTGAGCTGTGTCAGATTGTTTTAATTTGCATTCCTGTGATCATTAATGAGGATGGCCATCTGTTCACAGACTTATTGGCCATTGGATTTCTTCCTCTATCAATTCACTGTTCGTATTCTTTGCCATTTCTGTTTTTTTTTTTTTTTTTTTTTTACTGATTTGTAGAAATGCTTTATTTATCTTAGATTAAAAATCCTTAGATGGTTATATGGGTTATACCTATGGTTGCTCAGGCTGTCAGTTGCCTTTTACTTTATTTTAGTTTGCCTTTTAATAAACAGAAGTTTTCAATTTTATATAGTAGAATTTATCAGTCTTATTATTCGTTAAGAATGATAGCTTTATTTCTTCCTTTCTAACCCTCATATGTTTTATTTCTTTTTAAATGTCTCTGCTCTCATGATTACAGGCATGCTTGCCTTGTTTTTGATCTTAAAGGGAATGCTTCTAACTTGTCACCATTGAGTATGAGGTCAGTTGTGGGTTTGGGTAGACATCTCTTATCAGGCTATTTTATAACATCCTTGCAATCTGAGGATAATCCTTGGTAATGATATATTATTTTTTCATCTTTACTGGATTTCTTTCCAGGTATTCTCTTTGGTTCTGTTCTTAAATTTATTTTGTCTTTCCAAATCATTTTTCTTCCCTTAGGGTTTGGTTTCTTTTGTTTGACATTTTGATTATTTTAAACATACTTAGCTAGGATACTGTGGTCTGCCTTGTCTTTTTTCAGGGAGGACCATCTCTTCATGCTTTTCAAACTGAGTCTATCCTTTGCTTCCATTGGCTTACATAGCCACCGAGTCACCAAACATTTACTGAGTAACTACTACGTGCAATAGAGTCTCTGGGTCCAAGAATACTTGCCACACTGTGCTTGCTGTCCACAAATCCCTTACCCAGCAAAGTGAGATGAGGTAGTGATCAAGAGCCCAAGATTTAGAAACAGATGGATCTGGATTAAAATTCTGGCTCCATTGATAATTAAGTGTGTCACCATTAGCAAGTTAGCAAGTTGGTTAACTTTTTAAAACTCCAGCTAAGGGGCTCCTGGGTGGCTTAGTCAATTGAGTGTTTGCCTTCAGCACAGGTCATAATCTTGGGGTCCTGGGATTGAGCCCTGCGTGGGGCTCCCTGCTCAGCAGGGAGTCTGCTTCTCCCTTTCTCCCTCCTCCTGCTCGTGCTCTCTCTCTCAAATAAATAAAATCTTTTAAAAAGATTAAAAAAATAGAGCTCCAGTTAACTTCTTCTATTACCATTGGATACTTATAGTATCTACTGCATAGAGTACATCCGAATACCTGTGACATAAAATATTGAGCGCAGGATCTGACACATAGTAAGAACCAATCACAAATAGCTGTTGTTATCATTTTGTCCATTTTCCCATTTGATCCTCACAATTGTTTTATGAGATACATTATTATTATTTGACAGATGTCATATGAGCATGTGGAAACATTTAGTAAAATATTACTAAAATGTTGGGTTTTTATTAATGTGTACAAAAAGGCTTTCTTTGATAAACACAAAACATCATGCAGATGAAAAAGAATGTGATACTCTGGGATGGTTTAAACCCAAATTCTTGCCTATATTCGGAGATGTCATTACAGAAATTTAAAATCCTATAAAATACCCAGAGAAACAGCCTAGTGTATTTGAAAAGGAGAGAGCAAAGATTACAAATATCATTTAATAATGTTATTTAGGCATTACTATCACATTTTTAAAGTCTACGGGATGAAGTAGCAAAGTGTTTCAAAATGATTTGCACGTAGCACTAATTCATTTAAAAATATATGGTTTACATGCATAGAAGCTATTGGAAGGAAACATGCTAAAATGTTGAGTGATGCTCTCTGACCTGTAAACATTACAGATAATTTTAATTTTTTTAAGCTTTTCTGTATGTTCTAAATTTTCTACAGTTTTTTTCTGCTTTGAAAAGGAAAAGAAGGAGCCAGGGCCCACCCGTTAGACCTGTGTGAGGGCAGGCTGGCCCCAGGTCCCAGAGGACTCAGTGCCAGTGGGCCCCCTGCTGAGTACATGCTGGACCTGGGATCTTGCAGCGGCTGGGCCCTCAGAGGGCAGAACAGAAGTGGAATCTTGTCTCCTCTCTTTCCACACAGCAACTTGATACGAATGGTTTTTAATTCACATCCTCTTGCCCGCCTGTAGTGGTCGCTTTCAGCTTGCTAACCCGTACTGGCCCAGGTTGTCTTACTCTTAAGTCCCCGTTAGAAGTTCTCTCCTGTTCTACCACTGGTGTCTTCCTTTCTCCATCCCTCTCATCTTCAGTTCTCCAAGCAGGGAGGCTCTAACTGGGCTGGCCAAGCCACCCCTATGCAGAGTTAGCTCTTTTTGATGGTAATGAGTTCTGTCTCAGCCAGTCCCTCAGAGACTGGATTAAACAACTTACTACCTGAGGCTGCTTTTCTCAGAAGCGGCCAGTAGGGGTCAGTGTACCCAGAGACCCTTTGAGACTTGGGGCTCCTCTGCGGGGTGGCTAGTTTCCCTCAGCTGCCACAGGGAGCAGGTGCTGAGCTCTGTGCCTCGCGTGCTCCATTCCTCTGCTCTCTCTTCTCAGCTCATCCTGGTACCTAAGCCAGAAACCATGGAGGATTCCGTGAACTCTCAGTGAGTTTTCTTGAGCTCACCTCCTTGATTCTGTCATCCTCTGCGTCTTACGTATACCACCCCAGTCCAGTCACCATCTTCTCCTGTGCAGGGAGCTCTAAGATCTCAGAATTTATTTTCTGCTCACCCCTTTTCTGCATCCACTTTATTCTTGCAGCAGGCTGATCTTTTCAAAACTCAAATCTAACTGGGTTAAGACTTAAAACACTACTTAAAACACTTCAATGGCTTTTCATTTCCTCATAGACTAAAAAGAAAACCATTTAAAATGCCTGCCAAGGCTGTGCATGAGCTAGTCTAGACCAGCGGTTCTCAAAGTAAGGTCCTTGGACCCCCAGGGTCCTTCAGGATCTTTTCAGGATACCTGCAGGCTCGAAACTATTGTCATCATCATAATACGAAGACATCATTTGCCTTTCCATCGTGTTGACTTTTGCACTGATGGTGTGTAATAGCAGTGCTGAGTAAAACTGGCTCCTTCACCGTGCTTAACACAACGGCACCAAACTGTGTTAGCAGTCGCTGTGTTCTTGACTCCTTCCCACTCTCTTACGGTTTATTTATTTATTTTTTAAAGATTTTATTTATTTATTTGACAGAGAGAGACACAGCGAGAGAGGGAACACAAGCAGGGGGAGTGGGAGAGGGAGAAGCAGGCTTCCCGCCGAGCAGGGAGCCCGATGCGGGGCTCGATCCCAGGACCCTGGGATCATGACCTGAGCCGAAGGCAGACGCTTAACGACTGAGCCACCCAGGCGCCCCTACTCTCTTACGATTTAAAACAAACACACAAAACAATAAACAAACAGAAACCAGGTTCACTTAAAATCCTTGATGAAACAATACAAATTATTAATTTAAGTAAGTCTCAGCCCTGGGGTACACTTCTTTTTAATATTCTGCATGGCAAAATGGCAAGTAAGTTTAAAGCGCTTCTGCCACGGAAACCCCAGTGCTTGGTTGGAGGAAAGGCTCTCGTGTGGTCGTGTGGGGTGAACTAGCCCCTTTTGTCAAGGAATGATTGGAAAGTTCTTTTTCCTGGAAAGAATGATTGGCAGACAAACTATAGTTTTTCACATTTAGGCATTTGGCAGATATTTTCTTGAAACTGGAAGAAGGGGGCTTTTCATTTCAAGGAGGAAAACCAATAGCATTTGCCACCAATGATAGAATATTTAACTCAAAAATTGGAATTTTAGAAAACTTGTATCTGCCACCATGAGTTTGATGGCTTTGCAACATTTAAAGATTTTTCTGATGAGATCAGTGGTGATATTAACGAATGTCATTTTCTGGTATCATAATGAATTACACAGCGTTTGGAAAGTCTGCATCAAACAGTATTTTCCAAATATCCAGTACATGATGTTATAAAGGTCTGCATGAGTAAAAATGATCCGTTCAAAGTGTAAGGTAGACCAATAGATTTTCCCAACAGGGTGCAATATTTATTGATAGATTTCAGCTTCCACATTGTGACTAACCTTTAAGAAAGTGCCACTTGGCAAGAGTTGGGGTATGCCAGATTTCCTTCACATACTTCAACCCCAAACATGTCACAGCAGACATCGTAGAAACAGATATGAGAACCCAACTATCTTTTATTATATCAGACATTGTAGAGATTTGCAAAAATGTAAAACAGTGGCTACTCTTTTCACTACTTTTTTGTTGCTGTTTTGGAAAAAAATATATTTTTCACAAGAATGTTATTTACAGTAACGTGTAATGAACCTGCTATTGTTATTTTTAAGTGAATATGTTAAAAAGTGGTCTGTTTTAATTTCTATTATGGTGAATCGATGGATTGTAAGTGTATGAGGGACTCCCAAGGGCCCTCCCCACCCCCACCCACCAAATTTGGGAACCATGGATCTAGAACCAGATCCGGTCTCTACCCTCCTCTTATATCATTCCTAGTATTCCCTGAATACTAGTCCCTTTCCATGACTTCATCAGCTCCTCCAGCCTGATTCCCTGCTGCTTCAGGGCCTTTGCACATGCAGTGACTTGTGCCTAAAATGTATTTGTTCCCCGCTCACCAAGATTCTCTTATTAACCTCTACTCTCTGGCCATCCCAGCTCAGGAACGCCTGCTCTCTCCTTGCATCCATCACATCCATTCTGATTCCCTCCCTTGCAGAGGCTCCGTGTTAATATATTTCATACCTGTTCTTCCATTCTACCTTCAGATTTAAATTCTTGTTATGTCCTTCCTTTATCATTTCCCTTTTGTGCCTATTTCATAAGTACCACCTCCTCTGCTGTCTGTTGTGTTATATTAATCACCACCTGTCTGATACAAGAGAGAGGAAAAACTAACCGACATTTTCAATGCTAAGGGAGCCAGTTGATCAATCTTTTCCTTGAGATTTCATACATTTTTAAGAGGGTTCTCACATACCTCTTTATACACTCCAGTGTAATTTACTCTGTGGGTTTTTTTTTTTTTCCCAGCTCAGGAAGCAAAGCATCTGCATTTTGTCATTAATGAAGCTGATTTTCCTGTCTCTTGTACTTGGAAATCTCTGAAGTGTGTGCTTATTTATTTATTTTTTTTGTATCTGCCAAACTTCCCATTTTAACGGTACATCATCTTTTTTCTGAGCTCCAACCCCTTGAAGTGTAAACTCAGACCTCACCTATCCTCAGGATCAGTGGGAATTAGCCTTATTATTCGATTTTTCTTTGCAAAAACTGGGTTATCTAGATCTATCAGCCTGCCATACTACTATGAAAGGTTCGATGAGATTTTCTTTTTGAACTATAAAGAAAGCCTTTGTAATAGCACAGACTATCTGCGCTGTCAACGAGGGGGTCTGGGAGTGAAGCTTCTCCTGGCTGCTAATAATCCTGAGCAAGCCTCTTTTCCTCGCAGGATCTAGTTTTCCCATTTGTGATATGAATGGGCTGGGTGTTCACTAAAGCTCATCCTGCCCTAAGACTCTGTAATCCAAAGGCGTCCTGAGAACCTGGGGTGTACCTAGACTGTGCCCGTTACCGAGGAGGGTGCAGATGCAGGAGGAAACAAGCCTGTGTTTCCAAAGAAGAGTACAGGGCTCTTGGGAACCAAATATCTAAATCTCTGAAAACATTAGGTATAATACAGAATGATATATATTTATAATATACATCTAGAATACATGTATCTGCATATTTTTTATACACTTCCCTCCCCCGTTCACCAAGCCCATGGCCACATCCTGGGGCATGGTGAGGTCGCAGAGGAGGAGAGCGTATAAAGGTCAAGTCTCAAGAACTCTAGGCTTGTAATGGAGACAAATAGAATATGCAGCACCCCCAGATCAACGTGCAGGCCATGTGCTGTCAGCTAGGACGTAACGGGAGGCCCTCAGAGGTAGGTGCCGACATCACTGAGAAAAGTTGAAAAGGGGGACTGAGAAAAAGGAGCTGGGGGGGTGGGTGGCACTGAAATGTCTTTGCTGAGCGTGAGGTGGGATGACTGGAACTCTCTGGAAAATGGGCAGCTAGCCTGAGGGGCGAGTGACGTGGCTGGTGTGACTAGCAGTGTCCCCTTGGAGGATTCTGGGTAGTGTGTCAAGGCCTGTGTCCAACGGTGACCAAATTGTTCACGGTCCCGGAGCGTTTTTCCTTCTCTCCGCAGCGTAGGGATTGAGCATCATCGGCTGCAAAGACAGGAGTGAGATGCGGAAGGGAGGACGAAACTTGAGAACACATTCCTCCCCTTCAACAAGATCTAGTAATAGAGCCGCTAATTTTAACCTCTCAGCCACTTAGCTCGCTCAGTCCTCTGTCGGGGAGAGCTTGCATGCCCGCAAGGGGCTCGGAGAACGTGGCGTGGCCTGGGGCCATTAGCACGAGCTCTCTGCCCCCAGCGCATTGGATCATTACCGGTCGCTCAGTGTTTGACAAATGGGACAGCTGCCGCTCAGGCAATTTCCTAGTGAATGGCCGAGCCAGGTGGCGTGGGAAGATAGCTGGCCTCACCGAAGGGGGAAAGCTAATGCTAAACATTAGGTCTTTGAACCTTGCCGTGTTACCAATTAATGGTCGAATAAAGTGAACCGAGTAATTAGATGGATTCCAACCCATGGCTGTGCTTCCCTGCTTGAGCGCCTCCCATTTCCTTACCATGTGAAGCAGAGCACAGATTCAATTACTAGGAAGAAGGGCAGTGCGGGATTCTACTCCTCACAGCGTTGATGGCTCCTGTCTCCGAGGAATGTTAAGTGAGCACCTACTGTGTGTCTGAGTCTGTGCTAGGAAATCTGCATTTAAACACGCATCCTCACCACTGCCCTGTGGGGTGTGGATAATGTACCAGCTCCATTTTAGAGGGGCAAAGGTCAAAGCATGGAGAGGTACGGTGACCACTAGGACCACCTGACTGAGTGGCAGACCTGGGATTCAAACCCAGGGTCTGCTGACACCAGAGTCCAAGCCCTAACTCGCTCTCTACTACCCACACTACACCAGACGCTGGTGGCTCGCATGCCCTCGTCTCCTTTCATAACCCCGTGCTGCCCTCGAGGTGGGAGGTAGTATTCATCCTGAATTCACCCACGTGGGACCTGGGGTGAGAGAGGCCAGTTGCTTGCTGGAGCCACTCAGGGAGTCCCAGGCAGAGCCTGGTTTCTGGCTGACACAGATGTCTTCTCTACTCCCTGGTGCTTCTAGGCTTTGTCCACAATAAGGTAAACGGCCCCGGGCCCTGGGGGCTGGGCTGTGCACATTTTGCTGTGTCTGTAACCAATAAGGACCTTGTGACGCCAACAACCTGGAGAATTGGGAACTCTGGCCTTTCTGATCTGGGGCCCAGGACTCTGCCATTGCTGGCTGAGTGGTTGCCCCTGGGTGGGTCCTTTCCTCTCCCTGTAGCAGGTGACCTTCAAGGCCTAGCATTCTCTGGTGGCTGATTGATGTGGGATTAAGTTTAAGTCATCACCAGCCATAAACTGATCGTTGAGTGGCTGATCTTGAGATGTGAGACATGGTTTTAGTAATTGTGTAAATGAGAAAATGAACCCATTCATATCCATATTTTCCCCAGACAAATGGTTGCTTTGGGCTACTTGCTTAAGCCATCAGACTATTGGAGTAAAAGAGCTTCTAGATGCCAAGTGCCTTTCTCACCTTGAGTGTAGTCGCTGATGTTGCGTGTGTTACCCTGTAATCTACTCATCCCAGCAACATGGTATGCGTGGGAGTTCCAGCCTGGTCAGCCCAGGGGCATTGCTCACTTCTCTTCTGCCTCTTCCTGTGGTCCGAGTTCATTTCCCTGGATGTCAGTTTTCTCAGATGGTGGAATCAGACTGGGTCATCTTTAAGCAACTCTTCTAGGACTCAAGTTCTATGATTTTTCACTTACTGACCCCCCTCATTGCCTCTCATTTGGGGAATGCAATTGTCCCTATAAGTGAATTCTTTTCAAAAGATAGGTGCTGATTTCACTGATCACCAAAGTATTACAGTTTAGTCACTTAAAATTGGAGATTCTTTTTAAAAAGCTTACACATATTTGTTTTCTTAATAAAGTAGATATTAAACTTTTTCTTGCTGAATTGGGTTCATCACTTTGAACATCAAACCATAGGCCCTTAGTGCCCAAAAGAACTGTGATCCACCCCCTTAGTCTACAAATGCCCCCAAAGAGCAAAGTGCCCTGTTAGGGGTCACACAGCTCGAGGGGGACAAAGTGTGGGTCCTCAGAACCTGTTAATGCTTCCTGACCAGTGCACCGCCTTCTTTTCTATTGTGGTCTAATGAATTGTTGCCCTCCAGACCTCGCTTGTATTCCCAGCACCCCATACGGGAACCGGCGCAGAGAGGGCTAATTACTACTTAAGGAATGAATGGATGAGCTCATACCCCCGGAAGTGGCCCTGCTTTGTAATGCTGACATCCGATATGAACGTTTGGTCCACCCCTCTCCAGTACATTTTTCATACACTCCTTGGCTGGAAGAGAAGCTGCAAATGTCCCTGACTCTCCTAAAATAGAATGCATGAATTTTATGGAAACTCTCTTCAGTTCTGGGGCCTTTGGGGCTCACTTCGTGTTTGCAAGCTATGTTTTGTTAGCTGAAATTGTCTGAAACTGCATGTTCTACTTAAAATCACAGAGGTTGTCCCTAATAGGCTAAAGATTATTGTTTGTCCAAACGAGAAGAAATGAGTCATTTTATACTAGTGCGGTAAATGGATGTTTTGTGTGTACCTAAAATTGAATAAAAGATTTAAAGATCATCTGACTTATGACTTACACTCTCTTAGTGTGGAGAAATATATATTTCTCTATACTAAAGAAATAGCATCAATTTTTCTAGAAATAGTAGCCCTTCCCAAATCAGGGCTAATGGAGAGGTCATTCGGAAACAGAATTCTTGATGTTTCTAAATCACAGACATGACCATGTGTCCCACACCCCTCTCCACCCCCTTTCCGTGGTTTTCAATCATCTCCTGCAATACTTTAAGATTGTGGTGCCTGGAGCGCCCCCATGGAAATCACCCAGCTGCATTTTTAATACCATCTCTGGGCTTGAGACTAGAAGCATGCATTTGAACAAGCTCCTTGCATGATTGCTTCAGCACACCAAAATTTGAGGGTAACTGGCCTCTAGGGTAAGATCTAAACCCAATACCATGGAATATACAAGATCCTCTGCGACTAGGTCTTACCGCCTTACCAGCATGATCTCCACCTCCTCCCAGTGATCCCAACCATAATACTGTGCTCTTGTGGATCTTACCATTTTCCCCCCAAATTATCAGTCTACATATTCTTTTCACCTGCTGACTCTAAACTTTCTGGGGACCTCATATGCCTAGATTCCTTTTCCTGGCAGCGCCTGGGCACTTGGTAGGAACACCATCAGTGTTTTTTTTGAGACTTACTGATCCAAAAACCTGAATCACGGTTCAAGGAGAGGCTGACGTTTGTTGAACAAGAATAATAACCATGAAGGTCAAATTCAGAGGGGAAATGGAGAGCCTCGAGAAAACATAATGATAACAAAAATCTCTAGCTGGCTAGCTACACGGGTGTCCACACAGCATACGTGCTCTGTGTAAGACATTGTATGAAGAGCGTTATCGGCGCCACTTCAATTAATTTTGACAACAGCGCTGTAGGGTGAGGTGCTGTTATTCCCTCCGTGTGATGTGGAGGAGTCTGAGGCTGAGGGACTTGGAGAGGTGGGTCTAAATGTACCCTCAGCAGCGGGACCCAAAGCCAAGTCTGTCGGGTACCGAAGCTCCTGCTCCAGCCCTGAGAAGGAAGACCCACTGAAGGGGGATGAGGCAGCAGGGTGACCTGGGAAGAGAAGAGACAGTCTGTTGCCGGAGGATTGGACCTCGACCCCTGCTCTGCCACTGATCAGCTCTGACACCTGGTGCGAGCTGTTCCTCCCCGGTTTGCGGATTCCCAGCCTGGGCCACAGGGTGATAAGAGGCCATGGGGGGCTGTGGGGGGGGGGGCTCCTACCTGTGACATCCGTGGCCCAGTGCTTGGCACCTGCCCAATGCACCGTAGACACTGGATGTTATTACCATCACACGTTCACCTGAGAATGAAAGGAATCAATGAAGGTGAATAAGCCCTTCATGGGCTGTGTGGCTCTGAACAGAGGAGAGAGGAGTTGTTTTGGGGTTCTCAATAAGGCAGGGGCCAGCAGAGACCAGGAGGCCCTGTGCAGAGCTGGAAGGGCCAGGGCCCTGGGTCCCAGCGCCTTGCGTTGGGAACGCGACGTGGGCAGCGCAGGGCCTGCGCGGGGCCAGCCCTGGGCCCCTCTGAAGCAGAGACTGTTCACATCTAAAAAATCGTGGCTACTTCCTGGCCGGCGTGTGTGAAGGGGAACTTCAAAGTGTGTCAGGATCCCCTTATGGCTCTAAAGATTAAAAAACCCCTCAAGAGACGAAATAACCTCAGAGCTTTCACAAGGGTAAACTGGTATCTTTTTGAGAGGAACACAGCCCTGGGAAGAGATTGATACGACAGGATTTTCAGAGCTCCCGTGGCACAAGAAAAATGTGAAGGGAGATGAAGGCCTTACCTCCTCAAGAGCCGGCCTGTGCCTTTCATCCTGAGATTAGAGGCCCTCGGTGCCAGGCTCCCTTCTCGTAACGGGTGAGGCTCTTCTACAAGGGTGAGGTTGCCGGAGGGGAGTGGCTTACTGCAATCTATTCAGTCATTCCACATCCATTCGGCCGTTCCACAAGCCTGCCCTGAGCAGACGCCGTTCCCGGCCCAGAATGTGGCGAGGAGGATCATCAGGGGATGCGGCAGGTAGCAGGGCCAGAAGGCTGGCAAGGTCGATGGAGCCAGGCAGTAGGAGGCCTTGTCCCCCATCCTGGGATCCTGGAGCCTGGGACTTGGCCTGTGGGCTGTGAGGAGCCAACAAACACTGAACTAACATGGCATCACTTTCTCTGGGTTTTTAATTTTGTTTTTCTTTTTTTTTTAAAGATTTTATTTATTTATTCATGAGAGACAGAGAGAGAGAGGCAGAGGGAGAAGCAGGCTCCCAAGGAGCAGGGAGCCCGATGTGGGACTCGATCCCAGGACCCTGGGATCATGACCTGAGCCGAAGGCAGACGCTTAACCATGTGAGCCACCCAGGTGCCCTAATTTTGTTTTTCTAAGCTTCAGCCTTAGGAAAAAACCACACATCTTCTGTTTGTCATGTTCTTCAGCACCTTGGCCTTTCCTTCAGAAATGTCATGGTGGAAGATTGAGACTGAAATTCTGCTGGAGATATTAGAAATCTATAAAAAGAGCCTTTCTGAGGAGAAATGAAGAGTGAATTGCCTGTGTCCTGCTTCTCTCCTTCAGCTGAGCCTGTTCTCCTTGTCATGATGAGAAAATTCTTGTAATAAGACCATATAGTTGGATTAAAACAGGTTGAAAAGAAACAAAATCAATACCTTGCCATTTGTTTTATTATATAGAACCCTCAGACTTGCTCACAGACATTTTGGTTAGCTTCCAGCCCCTTGTGACAAATGACTGTCTCCAGGAGAGTTAAAATGTCTCTCACGAGCTGGAGGAAATCTCCGGAACGAATTTTAGTTGATAAAAGTAGCTGGGCTTGACGATTTTGCTCAGGTTAAAAAAAAAAAAAAAATGCTTGTTATCCCCACAGGCATTTCTGCAGGAAATTGCTTGGGCCTGTTTTTTCTCTCCTCTTTCTGGAAGTGCCCAATTTCACTCTGACCTCTGCCTTTTCATCAGGGCTCTCCCCAAAGCTGCTCTCTCTCCCTGTCTTCTCCTGTTCCATTTTTAAACTTCTCATCTCCATCCACAGAACCCTCACCTGCCCCTTCCCTTGTGTCTTGCTTTCCCAGGCCTTTCTCATTTTCCTCTGAACGGCTTGTCAACATCTTCTAACTCCGAGTTTACTTTATGATTAAAACAAACAAGCCAGCACACAGCATGATGCAGTCTCGAGAACCCAGGAAATGGGGAAAAGCCGGGGCCTTGCCTCTCTCTGCCTCGTGCACCATTACCGAGCTGGGAAGGATGGAAACATTCTAGGGTCCAACTCAACAGCATCACTACGCCCTGAGCACCGACTCTGTGCCAGGCCCTGGGTCAACTCTGGGGAGCATGAGAGAGGTGGAGCCCTGGGTAACTCTGTTAGCCCCGTGAGCAGGGAGAACCACTAGCTCTCACTGAACCCCAGTTACTGCACCTGTAAAATGAGGTGCCTGACATCAAGGGCCGTTGGGAGTATTGAAAGGTGAATACTGTCTTAAAGCCCCTAGAATGATGCCTGGCCCAGAGGATGCCTCCGAAAGTGTTGATTTCACCTGTTTCCAAACGATGCCCTTTGCAGTTTTGAACAAAACTAAAGCATTAAAAAGGGCAACGGGTGGGGGTTGCTAAAAAACAGAATTCTGAAAAAAAGGAAAGACTTCCAACCCCAACGTCTACCAACAAAGTTAATGCTTCTCGAGACTCTGTCTACTTGCAGACATGCCTTTAATATTTTCTTGTCATGTACAAGATTTGAGTGCTGCTGGTTTGTAAGTGACTCTATGGCCTAAACTCTCCCCCACATTGCTATGCAGTCCTCATGATCGTTCTTAGGGCAGAGAGAATATCTTAGGGTGCAGTTGTACTGTAATTTACCTCCCTCATTGGACATTTATGTGGTGTTCCATTTTGTTCTTCTCTAAATAAAACCCCGCTCTGGAATTACCGAGGGATGCTTATCTTTATAAAGATCTTGTTGCAAAGGGCCATTTGGCTTTTCCAAAGGGTCGTAACTGCCATCTTTGTTGCCATTCATGTCTGTGTGAGCCCGTACCCTGCAAAGCCTTGCAGCCTGCCTTTATAAAACTAGTTGCCAATTTAGAGGGTTTAAGATGGTTTTAAAACGTGCATGTCTTTGGTTATTAATGGGCCTCAACACGTTTCCAGAAAACCGTTCATGTTTACTATTTATATTTTATTTTATGGGACTGGGAAATTATCTACCTATATCCCTTGTCCATCTGACCACTGGGATTTTGAGGTTTGATACACACACACACACACACACACATCCATACACACACTCAGTACTGATGTTGACCCTTTGCCCTGGACCCTGAAAACACTGACTTGGATGTGGCCAGGCAGAGGCGAGTACAGTACCCCCTGGACAAGCACACACCCATGGTAGAGGCTGATGGGAACCTATCTAGGGCACTGATTTCAGGGGTCGTCCCCTCCCAGCCAATCCCAGGGTGGACCTTCCCCCCCTCACTGTCACAGGGGAGGGCAGCGATGGCCAGAGGCTGCCAGAGGGCTTCCAGAATCAGGCTCACTTCTCCTGAGAGAGAAAACAAATCCATTCTAGGCTTAGTGAGCCTCAAATTTGTCAGCAGACGGGGTCTTTCTACTGACTCCAGGAGACCTGGAATATCACTGTGGGCTTTCTGTCTCCTCTGGCCCCAGGTCAGCTTGCTCCCTGGTGGTCACCAGTTGATCGTAGCATTTGCAGACTTGAGGGCTCCTGGGCCCCAGGAATCCCTCCCGGGGCCTCTAGTGAGAAATACTGAATTAAAAATCCCACAGTGACACCTGTGATGACCCGGCTCCAGGGTCCCGGATGATAAGCGTGAATGCACGTGAAGGCGCGGGAATTGTGAGACAACAACATAACTATATCACGTTTTTTAAAACAGTACCAATACCATGAAAACGGAGAAGGATAAAATTCTGATGGAGTACTCAGGGATCTCAGCAGAAACGGCGAGTCTAGAGGCTGTTTCCTAAGAGTTAGCAGGAGATGGTTCAGCACAGATACACGGTTGTTCCTACCCGGATGGTTCCCAGTTGGAGTGGCTTCGGTCCCTAAAATTTCCTTGGCGGCGGGGAGGGGGACATGGAAGGACACCAGCAGTAGCAGTGGCTGAGGTGTAAAGTGCTGTTTGCCAGGCAGCGTGCTAAGCTCCTTAAAGATGTTATTTCATAATCCTCGAAACCGATGAAAAGGGCTTAGTCTGTGATGACTATGTCAGGCTCACCGGGTTCTTCCGTGGGCTCGGAGGCAGCGCTTGTGAGCAGCCCCTCTGATAACATTTCTCAGCTCTCCTTCCTCCTAACTGAAGAGGCAGCCGTGAGCATCTAAAGTTTAGGATGCCTTCCCTCTGTCTGGCCACAGGACTCCCTACCCTTCTCGGCCATCTGCTTGCCTTCCACTCTCTCTGCTGGATCCCCTGTTCCCTCTTGGTCTGACCACCCCCAATTGGAGCGTCTCATAATTGCGATTGCTAAAGCCAAAATTCTCAAGGTGTTGAAAAAGTACACGGAAATAAATCAGCAGATGCCAGAATTTCTCCCAAGGGGGACTCAGCCCTGGGGAGGGATTGCTGAGCCTTAATTTACACACCAGCTGTGCTTCTAAAAGGGTGTGTAAATCAGTCCAGGGGTAACTGAAAGGTACCAGGGGGAAAAAAACTGTTACTTGGAGGCATCCTACTCTTTTGTAAAACAAATCTTACTGATCCTTTGAGGTCCCACTCTGGCGTCACCTCCTCCTTGAAGTTCTCTCTGATCACACCCCTCTCGGATTAGTTATGCTTTCATCTAAACTCCCTTAGGACAGTTGGTTGTGTCTCTGCCTGGCACGTGATCCAACCTCCCTTGTAATATAAATAGATCTTGGCGCAAAAAAGTGTGAAACGAATGTTTGTTGAGTCAATGAGAGAAGGAACCAGTGAATTAGACTCAACTCCCTGAGGGGAAGATGTATACCTGATTTAACTTTTTTTGCATTCGCCAGCAAGGGTCTTTCACAAGGACCTCACTCTTCCGTTGGTCAGCAGATACTTGGATAAGTAAACAACTGAAGACAAATTAGCCTCTCTTAATTTATCCTTTGTGGAAACCCCTCAGTTAACAACAAAGAGATAATATTTTATGATTGTTAGAAATTTGTTGGCAGAAGTCAAAGTAATTCAAAGCAGAAGGATGCCTTCCAGGCTGTTCACATATTAACTGGATGCCCTTTCTCTCCTTACCTTCCCCAGGCAGAGGGGTCCAGGCAAAGGGGTCCTTGGCTCTCGGTAGTGGGTAGGGGTCTTCCTCCCTCTTTGAAAACAGTTCCTCTCCTATAATGGGGCTGCTCACATTCAGATCATTCGCGAAACTGAAATGACCAGTCACATGGGGTGGCATAAACTTGGGGGGCTACAGCTTTTGCTGCTGGTCTTTGTGTTAGTGCTGACATACAACAGTTTCCAGAGAGAAATCTCGGTCTTGGCTGCAGATCCTCCTTGGCCCACTCCTGTGGGGCTGGGGGGGCCATCTATTCCAGTTCAAGTCTTGTTAGGTACTGATGTAAAAGAAAAGGATTTCAACCCCACCTTTGATCTGATTGACTACCGAAGAAAACAGCTTGGGTCTAAATCTGCAAGATAAGCTATCTACTTCTCAGGGGTATGCTGCCTGGTGACAGCCATCATAGTTTACTGAAAGGATATGGAATCCATCTGGTCTAGATGGTTGGATCAAGCCAAATCAACAGAGAGCTTTGCTCTTGTAGACATGGTTCCAGCTACCTTTCCTGACTCTTCTTTGGTGCTCTCCCTGTGGTGGGAGACATTGTAGGAAACATTGATTTTAAATATATATATATGTAAAGGACTTAAAGCAGTGCTTGACGAAGAGTTAAATAGTATTGAAGTGTCAACAGCGGCATCCCCATTAGCATCATTGTTAGGATGTTGTTGGGGACATCATGCACTAAGCACTAGCTGTCTCACCACAGAGGAGATTGCTCTCCAGCACCAGCTCCAGGAATAGCTGGGCTTCTCCTTGAGCAACTGGTATAGCTTCCGAATTGTAACAGCTTGTTGTCAAAGTAAATCTTTCAACTTTTCTGTTTCTCTTCCCTTTGGTTACCAGGAAGCCTGGAGCCAAATTTGTGACCACCTCACCCCTGCCAGCAACTATGCAGACCTTTGAAGCATGTGTTTCTTTGTGTTTAGTTCATTCTTAACCTTATCTTTTTATTCTATGCATGCTCTTACCCCTATTTATGTGTAGATCCATTTTAAAGCATTTTATCTATCTATATCTATCATCTATCTATCTATCTATCTATCATTTATCTATCTCTGTAAACCACTTCATATACTTTTTTTTTAAAGATTTTATTTATTTATTTATTTGAGAGAGAGAGAATGAGAGAGAGCACATGAGAGGGCGGAGGGTCAGAGGGAGAAGCAGACTCCCTGCCGAACAGGGAGCCCGATGTGGGACTCGATCCGGGGACTCCAGGATCATGACCTGAGCCGAAGGCAGTCGCTTAACCAACTGAGCCACCCAGGCGCCCCACTTCATATACTTTTAAAAAAAGAACATGTATGTGTTTCTTTTTTAAAAACCAATACTTTAGGGGCCCCCTGGGTGGCTCAGTTGGTTAAGCAGCTGACTCTTATTTTGGCTCAGGTCATGATCTTGTGGTCGTGATCGAGTGTCGGGCTCTGCCCCAGGCTCCATACTCAGCATAGAGTCTGATTCTTTCTCCCTTTCCCCCTGCCTCCCCCTCGGCTCCTTCCCACTCACGTTTGCATGTGCTCTCTCTCACATGCTCTCTCTCTCTCAAATAAATAATAAATAAAATCTTTTCTTTAAAAGTTTTTAAAAAACGGTATTTTGAAGTATTTCAAAGGGATCAAGCAACCCCAGTGTCCATCAACTGATGAATAGATTACCAAACTGTAGTATATTTCTGTAATGGAGTAGTATTTGGCCTTAAGAAGGAAGGAAATTCTGCAATACGCTACCACATGGATGAAACTTGAGGTCATCATACTAAGTGAAATAAGCCAGTCACAAATGGACAAATACTGTCCTATATAATTCCACTTATATAGGATACTTGGAGTAGTCAACATCATGAAGACAGAAAGTAGAATGGTTCTTGCCGGGGGCAGGGGAGGAGGGCGGGGCAGGGGAAGGGGGAGTTCCTCTTTAACGGATATAGAGCTTCAGATTTATAAGAGGAAAGGGTTATGGGGATGGATGGTGGGGATGGTTGCACAACAGGGTGAATATTTAATACCACTGAACAGTACACTTAAAAATTATTAAGATGGTAAATATTATGTTATGTGTATTTTAACACAATAAAAACCCCACATTTTAAAGTATTTTAAAAGTATTTTAAAGTCTTTTTAAAAGGCAATATATAACTCTTGAA
Source organism: Leptonychotes weddellii (assembly GCF_054177405.1). NCBI lineage: Eukaryota > Metazoa > Chordata > Mammalia > Carnivora > Phocidae > Leptonychotes > Leptonychotes weddellii. The sequence goes on along the minus strand of NC_138382.1, from coordinate 68,953,977 downwards.
GTTATATTGCCATCTTTAAAGTTGTCTGATACTGATTTTATTAAAAATGGATACTCTTAAATTTATAATTAGACTAGCTACCATTTTCTCCATGACTCAGTCTAACTTCTGATTTTTTTTTCCGCTCAACCTTTTTTTTTTTT
>NC_138382.1:68916809-68953334 GCF_054177405.1 Leptonychotes weddellii | reverse complement strand
GTTGTGCACGAACAATGAATCATGGAACACTTCATCTAAAACTAATGATGTAATGTATGGGGATTAACAAAAGAATAAAAAAAAAAACACATTAATACCTGTTGACTCAGAAACTTCACTTCTGGGAATCTATACCAAAGATATCATCCAAAATTATGAGAAAGATGTATTGTCTAAGTATGTACATCCAAGTAGTGAAAAATCAGAAACAATTGAAATAGCCATTAGCCTGAGGGAAGTCATTTAATCATTAAAAATTTCTATAAATAATTCTGGTGATATGGCAACGTGCTTATAACACAACATTAAATAGAAAGGAGGCTACAAAATTATGCATATAGTATGATTTCAACTATGCGAACAGATTATATTCATAGAAGAGGAGTAGAAGGAAGTTTGTCAAAATATTAAAAGTGATCATTTCTGATAGTGAGATTATGTTTGAGAATTGTGTTGTCTTACCTATATATTTCTGTATTTTTTTGTGTGTCTTCTATAAGGAGATATGATATTACAACATAAAACCAGTGATATTAGAGAGAACCCCCACAACTTAGACCGCTGGGTAGGAATCCACAGCATAGGCCAGCACATTCGGAGGTTCAAGGGTAACATGATACAGAGCAGTAGCAGCGCTTTTCAAAGCGAAAGAGCATGACCAACCAAAGTTGGACTCGTCTGGGTCCGTAGCTGTGGGCCCGTGATGGCAGGAGGAGCATGGGAAGCGAGGCCAGTCAACACGGTCAACCAGGCACTGGTGTGCTCATGGTATCGTGAGCTCAGGCCACTCACAGCTGGACCCAGACAGCACAGACTGGTATGAGGACCTGCTGCCCAGGCAGAAGAAGCAGGCAAGGACTTGGCAGGGGGGCCCAGCTGAACAGGCAGGGGTAATGGTCGGGGTGTCCTCCTAGTGGCAAACTCCTAGAATACCGAGCAGGCCCTGAGCCGGAAGCCCCACTGCATGGAATCGGCCGTCTCCATAAGGATGGGGTTGGTGGTAGCTACTAGAGTCTGAGTTTCCTCTTAGGCGTCAGGATTCCAGGCTGACAGCAGAAAGAGCAATGCCGGGGTGAGGACCATTGAGCTTCCACCTGCTGGGCTGGGCCGGGCCGGGCTCAGGAGGTGGCCAGGGCTGAGCCGGCCGGCGGAGCGTCAGGACTCTGGGACTCCAGCTGGATGGGCTGTCTGCTGTCCCTCCAGAGGAGCAGTAAATTAAATGTGTGACAATGTATAAAAGACAAGCCGTTCTAGATGTCCCTTCGGTGATCGTCATTAAACATGGAAATATTTTTAGTTGCTAGTACTTTCTTCCGAGAGAAGATGCTATTTCCGAAGATGGCTCCATCAGGAATGTGGGCCTCCAAGGCATGTATGTTTCATTTTTGCACTCAGTGTGTGAAGCCAAGTCGGCCTGTATATTTAACCCACGTTATATTTGGTATCCCTGAGCTGTGCTGGAACAACCAGCAAGCCCCTAGCTGGAAAATGACAGGATAAATATTGTGCCATTCAAAGCACAGAAGAAAAATATACACCTCAGCATTTTCTTTAAATACCTTACATTTATCTAATACTTTCTATTACACCATGCATTTGTTCATCGTGACAGATGTAGGCAGCGTAGACACAGCCAGCCCAGAGGGGTTGGTGACTGCCCTGTGCCAGCCACTGTTTATACGTAGGGTGTGTGTGCGTGTGTGTGTAAGTGAGTGTTTTGAAACAATTTATAAAAATATGCATATGTAATCTCATATTATATATATATACTTATATTTATATAAAACATCACAACCTTCACAACAACTTGCGAGGGAGATTAGCCCCCTTTTAAGGATGAGAAAACAGAGGATCAGAAGAGCTGAGTGACTTGCCCAAAGTCACACACCATCTAGGGGGCAGAGTTGGGGTTTGAGCCCAACTAGGATGCCTTGTCCTGGTCCTGAAGGACAGAGGAGGGGCCTTCCCGCTCCCACAGCACTGAGGTCCGGGAGGCTGGTCCTTGCTGGTCCTCCAGGCCCCCTCCCTGAAGTTCAGGCATCTGCAGATTTCCTTCCGAATACCTTCCAGTGCAGCCACGACATTTCTGTTCCTACATCTGAGAAGTATGAGTCACTCCTGTTGGGAATAACTAGAAAAAGTAGGGTCTGTGAGTTGGGCAGTGAAAAAGGAAGGGGTGGGGGAGAAGGGCAAGGCAGCACAGAAGAGGGTGAGTGAGCTGGGGAGCTGAGGGGCGGCGCCTGGGGCTTTAGAACTGATCTCCCACCCGACGTGTGTCCAGAGGAGAGCGGGTCCCTGGGTGAGGGGAGCTGATGGGGCGCCGGGAATCAGGAAGCGGGGCTGAGGCCCCTAGCACTAGCAAGGGTGGGGGTGCGGGATGTGAGGAAATACCTCTGTATCTGAGCCCCTACCGGAAGGTGGAACATTCCAAGTGGTTCACATTCACAGCATCCTGTGGCTCTGGCAGGATCCAGAGGGTAGATTCAACAACTCCTGGTTATTAGGTGAGAGATGACTGCAACTTCAGATGGTGGAATACACACGCGTGCGTGCACACACACGCACACGTGCACACACGGCACGCAGAAAAAAGGCTCAAGGTGAACGTTATCTGCAGCAGAGCAAAACACATTCCAGACATCCTGTTCAAACTGCGAGGGACAAAGATCCTAAAAATATTGAGGGACAACTTATTGTTCCTAAATTTAAGATAGATAAGATAAAGATAAGATAGATTACTTAGGGCGCCTGCGTGGCTCAGATGGTTAAGCGTCTGCCTTCGGCTCAGGTCATGATCTCAGGGTCCTGGAATCGAGTCCCGCATCGGGTTCCCTGCTCAGTGCAGAGCCTGCTTCTCCCTCTCCCTCTGCCACTCCCTCTGCTTGTGCTCTTCTATCTCTCTGTCAAATAAATAAATGAAATCTTTAATAAATAAATAAATAAATAAATAAATAAAAAGATAGATTACTTAGTCCTCTGCCTTTACGTTTTATGTCGGTGAACACAGCACTCTGGGCAAGGGCTTTAATCAGTTTGTTCCTGTACTTCATCCCACAGCGTTTCTTCTCGGCCATGAATCCTCCCATCTTAGAGATTGTAGGGATCTAAGCTGGCGGGTTTTGAACAAAAAGGGTTTCTGTCACTGTGTCTCGGTGCTTACTGCGTGGTAATGGAACTCCCTTTTCATAGGGGTCTCCCTGCCCCAGATGTAAGCTCCTGAAGGCAGGGGCACTGTCTTCCTCATTTAGCATCCTCTGCCCAGTGCTGGGCACATAGGACGTGCCACATGTTTATCTCACTTGCTTATCACGCTTGGTGCCAACTTAAAGAGGTCTGGTACCTAGGGCTTTGTTCAAACCATTTGAGGAAAGGCAGAATCTGGGTCCCCACTGCTCCCTCCCCACGGGGGTGTTTGTGGTGTCCAGGCCCTTTACAGCTTTGCAGGCCAGGGTGGAGGCCTTCTGAGCCACCCTGCAGCAGCTCTGTAGACGTTACTTGTATTTGTCTCATGCAAAATGGCTTGCAAACAGTAGTTCATTGTGCTTTCTGATTTCAGCTCTCCAGATATCTATATGGACAGAAAACACAGATTCCCTCCAGTTTCTGACAGAATGTCTTCATCGAAGCTTCAGCTTTCAAAGCTTTCCGTAGTCACGTACTGGCTAGTTGAATCGACATAGCTGGGAGGTTCTGTGTCTCCTACACCCATAGCTACATCTCAGTAGAGTGTGGTCCGGAGGGCACAGGCAGAGGAATGGGGTTGCAGAAGCAGAGATGTAATTAAAACTATCCCCGATTCTCCCTTAATGCGTGGGAAGCAGCAGGGCAGAGTGGGGGAAAGACAGATTTCCACCACAGAAAGACTTGATATGAATCCCAGTCCAGCCTTTTGTCTGCTGTGTGACTTTGGTCAACTGACTTACCTTCTCTGAGCCTTAGGTTCCTGATCTGTGAAGTGGAGTTGATAGTACCCAAGGGTCATAGCATCATTGTGGGCGTTAGAAGGCACTTTTTGGCAAGTGTGATCACAACTATGTTAAATCTCACCTACACATGCATGCACACACACGGAAAAGGATAGAGAAACAGACAGAAGAAATCCTGGAAAGAAAACTCCAGTATGTTAGCAGTGGCTATAGGTGGGTGGTGAGACAGAGTGAATTTTCCTCCCTTTTTCTGCTTTTAGGTATCTTTAAAGATTTTTTTCTATGAATATATATTGACTTTATAATTAGGAAAACAGAAAATAAAGAGGTGTAAAATAGGCAAAAAGCAATAATATGCATTAAGTACCAGGCATAAGTTGGCACTCGGTAAATGGTAGCTATTTTTACTAATTAGTCATTATGCCTAATAATAATAATTAGGCTTAATGATTTCCTCTGGGACCAGAGGTTGTGAATGAGTCTGTTGGTGGCGGCTGATGACTCCGTCTCAGTGAGAGGGAGTTCTGGGTTCACTTCCAACCGGGCCACCCCTCCCTTGCCTCCCTGATCCTTCTGCCAACACCCGAGCTCCAGACTCCCCAGTTCTCCCCCTGCTTCGCCCGCGGAGGAGCCCAAGCAGAGCTGCCGTGCCCCTGACAGAGGGGAGCACACTTCCAGGCAAGCAGGGGTGTTCTCCACGGAAGGTCTTGTCCAAGGACAAGTGGCAGGGGCGGGGGCGGGACACCGCAATTGCTTTATTGATGACAGGCCAATTATCTAGAGGGATAGAGTGAGAGGGTCAAGAGTCTCATCTATTTCTTCTGTTTGAATTGCAGACAAGGTCCCTGGGAAAAGAGTTGCTCAGCATGTAAATCCAACTTGATGCTGTTAGTTGGCAGGCCATGGAAGTGAAACCTGCCCCCTCTCTTCACCTACGGGCATAGTGAGAATACTGGGCAGAAGGTAGCCCAAGTGAGGCTTTTAGATTAGCCTACCAAATACCTTAGGGTCCCATAGGGTGAACCAGGTAGAATTAAACTTTTGCCATAAGGAAAGAGAAAGTGAGGTCCTTAACTAGCTGTGTAACTGTTGAGCAAGTCGGTCCGCCTCTCTAAACCCGTGTCTTAGGTGTAAAATGAGAGATCAGCACCACTGCTCCCCGAAATCCCTGGACGTTCTCAATTCGGTAACATGCTGGTGATAAACACAGTTGTTTCTGAGAAGAAACTGGACGTGGAGGTTTTCTCTGCTCAGCGGGCAAGCTGCCAAGATGTGACGGCTAGGACAGGAAAGGACAAGAATTCTCTCTGGGGCCAACACTTAATCAGTGTGGCCCCCAGAGGTGACAGATGACGGCAGGATGGCAGCTGGTGGCTTCGAGAACAGCGGAAACAGCAGGTCCTGCACAAGTGCGTGCGAGCCCTCCGTTGTGTCCGGCCTGGGTGTGCGATGCCCGCCGTGTGCCAGGCACACGTACTACACATCGTGTGTATTGTTGGGTCCCCTGCAGGAGCGGCTCTGCCTCCGCTCCACAGGACAGGCAGCTGAGACACAGGAGGCTGGCTCACTTTTTTCCCTTGACATCTTCTGTGCTTCAACAGCAGTCTCAGTGCGTGGCCCCGAGAATCGGCGCGTGAACGAGATTATCCTGCCCTCATAGGGCTGGCTGTTTAGAAATAGCTACAGACACGTAAAGAGGCAATTATTGTGCAGTGTGAAACAGTCTTCCAAAAGGAGGTAAAAGTAGGGCGTCGTGAAGCACAGTGAAGGGGTGCCCCACACCAGCAGGCGAGGTGGGGGCAATGACGTTCCAGGCAGAGGCAATGGCACGTTCAAAGGCCCGGGGTTACTGTCCAGGGGAGGACCTGGCGAGCCTTGTGGCCTGGCGGGGTTTACATGGGGTCAGGAGTCAGTCATTCATGTGTTCACGCACTCGGCCAGTATTCAGTGAGGGCCTACTATGTGCCAGGCTGAGGAGCCCGTAGTGGACAAAACCATCACAAATGGCTGCCTTTGTGAACCTGACCTTGTTTACTGGAGGTGGGGGCGTAGGAGGGCCGGAGATGGACATCAACAAAGTAAACGAGTAAAATCTACGCTCTGATAAATGGCAGTGGTGCTGGGGGCTAGGATGGGGCGAGGCAGGCACTCAGGGGCTGGTGAGGAGCGGGTGTTGCAGCTGCAGGCGGAGTGGCCGTGGGAGGCCTGCCGGAGAAGGGGACGTTTCCACAGACACGTGAAGGAAGTGAGGGAGAGAGCCAGGGACAGTTTCAGGGCCACAAGGTGACATGGTCAGATCTGCCATTTGGCTATGACATGGAAGGTGTGTTGGGAGGGGAAGCTGGAAGCAAGGAGACTGGTGATGAGGCTGTTGGAATTTAGGCGACCCACCATTGAAGTGACGGGTGGTGGCAGCTTGGAATCTGGGGAGCGGCGGCGGGGATGGAGAGAAGAGGGTGGACCAAGGTGACAGAGGAACAACACTACGCTACTCGTGGGGTTTGGGAGTTACCCTCCTCCCCGACCTCTGGCTCAGGCACTGTGTGGGTGTTAAATCTCTTCTCTGGGTTGGGGAACAAAGCCGAAGTTCAGGTTTGGGACAGAAATTGACGAGCTTGGAAGTATTTTGCTCGCCGCACTACTCACCCGCCAAAGGTGGCAGCAGCCTATGGGGCTGTCCACGGATGAAAGAAGGGATGGACGAGATGTGGTTACGCACCTGATGGAGTATTACTCAGCCTTCCAAAGGAAGGAGGTTCTGACACCTGCTACAACATGGATGAACTTTGAGGACACTGTGCTGGGTGAAATAAGCCAGACACAAAAGGACAAATACTGTATGGGTCCACTGACATGAGATTCCCAGGGTGGTCAGATTCATAGAGCCTGGAAGCAGAATGGTGGTTGCCAGGGGCTGGGGAGGCGGGAAATGGGGAGTTAGTGTGCAACATGCAGAGTTTCAGTCCGGGAACGTGGATGGTGCTCGTGGTTGCACAACAGCGTGAAAGTACTTAATAGCACTGAACTATAGCCTTAAAAATGGTTTAAATGGTGAATTTTATGTTATGTGTATTTTATGAAGCTGTTTAAACATTTCTGTTAGGAAATTTACCCAAAGTCAGGCGACTAGCCAGTCCAGCCCAGCCCTGGGGCCCCCTTGCACCCCTGCCTCGTATTCTGAGCTCTCCCTGCCTCCCGCTCTTCCTTGGGTTCTAGACTGGCCAGGATCACCTGGTAAGCGACTTGGCATCTCTGGACCTATTTTTCCTCCCCTGGAAGGTGGAGACAACACTTCCTGGGGTTGCCATAAGAATTAGATGCGTTCACACACCTGCCTCGGTGAGATTGTATCTCCTTGCATAGCACTGCTCCTCTTAGGTCAGAATGCCTGACTTCAGTAAAACAGCACAGACCTAACTAGAATCCGTGCTCCCACACTTGTGAGCTGCGTGACCTTGGGTAAGCCACTTGCCTTCCTGAGCCTCAGTTTCCACTTATAAAGAGGGCCCAATATGTTCTACCTGGTAGGGATGAGGGCAAGACTTAAATAGGACCTTTGTTCAAGGTCCCCAGGGCTGTGCCTGGATGCCCTGGCCTCCGATAAACAGCAGCTGTTCCCATATGGACACAAGGTCGTAGTTACGCGAGGAAAAAATTAACACAGTGATGTGACAAGTAAATTTACCATCCTTCTCCACTTCCACACCATTTTATAGGCAGGTACGGCCTCTCCCTTCTGGTAGTTGAGGTGTTTGTAGAATCCTGAACTGACACCTTTGTGTTGGCTTCAGGAACAGGTCCACGTCTGATTCGTTTTACCAAGGAGATCTATTCATCTGAGTCTAAATAATAGTAACTGAGCTCCTGCTTGGGCCTGGCCCCAAGCTGCTGCCCGAGAGTCAGAAATGAGTCAGACGGGGAGCTGTCTGCACAGAGCTGACTGATATTAGCCAAAGGAAGAGGCAAGGATATTGCCCCCGCAAAGTGCACTGGGAGATGGGAACCCTGTATTCTTCCTGACCCGTAAAGCCCGGGTGCCAGGAAACCTTGGACAAACCACTCCCCGTCTCCAGAGCTCAGTCCTTGTCTACATACGGAACGAGGACCACCAGTCTCTATGACCTGCAACTCCTTCCTTTCTAAATGCGTTGACTCCTCGGCCCTGTCACTCGCTCTGGAAGCAGACTGCAGGGCATAGTGCGTTCCAGGAAGGCTGGACCAGATCACTGCCTTCTGTGCTATACAGACCTGGCCTTGGGGCCTTAGTGGTCAGCCAGGAGGGGCTTGACCCCGTGGCATGCTGGGACTCCAGCTGCAGAAGTATGAGAAAGGGGAGGACGCTGGGGCCAGGCAGAGCCTGGAATGCAGAGACCCGGAGTCAGTTCTGGAGGCCAAGGCTACAACAAGCTAATGGGAACAGGGCACGGCTCACTCCAGGCCCCCACTTGGGCTGGGGCTTCCTGGGTGCCCCCAAGCCCTTCCAGCCTGACTCCCCAGGAGCACACCAGCCAGGGCAGGAGGAGGTGGCCTATGAGGGCAGATGCATTCTGGCCTTCATCTGCCTGCTCAAGGGGTGGGAGCCCCTCTCCTTAGACCAAATTCCAGCCCCGGGGAGAAAGGAGAAGAGGACAATCTGCCTGGAGGCTCTTGAGGAGTTTGCTTCATGGGCATGCCTCGTTTCCCCATCACCTGTGGGACGACAAGGAAAGTGTTCTGGCACCTTCCTAATTGCTGGTCTGCCTTCTGGTGCTCCGTCTATCTCATGCCAAGGCACGGTCCGCTCATTTCACATGGGATGCTGTACCCATGCTTTCTTATCTCGGGCCAGAATTGAGTCAAATCCAGCAAAGCTGCGTTCGGGTCCTGGGGATCATTGGTAAGTGCGCTGGCATAGCGTTTCCTCGTCAAATACTCAGTGGCCAACCCAAGTCGATTAACATGGGGAAGAAAAACGCAGGTTATCATTCAGCCGCTGCTGCATCCATATGCATGAAGCCGAGGGACCTGACTCCCTTGCAGAATTAAGATAACCTTTAGAGAGACCCATTTCTGAGAGCTGGCTACCCACCACCCCCACCTACTCCCCGAGCGCTCCCCTACGAGCCAGGTCTGCAGCCGCCCAGGAGATGGCCCAGGCTGCCCACATGCCATCGACGTTCTTGAAGAGTTCGATGGGCTTCTGCCACTTAAGAAATTGCTCACATTTAGAAATATTCAGCTTCAGTGCACATGTCACGGCTGTATGTCGGAAAAACATATTATCTCTAGAGCTGGCCTGAAACAACAGGCTTGTTCCCGAAACATGTTTTGTGAAACCCACCGTGACAGGCTCATCAGAGCTGGAGACAGGCCAGCACTTAGTTACCAGCCTCACAAGGACACAGACATCTCTGCTGGCTTCCCCGTTCTTCCTCCACACCTGGGCTCAGAGGAGATCCTCCCCGTGGCTCCTCCTTCTGGCTCCTGGGTTCTGAAGTTAAACATCGTCGTACAAGCTTGATGCTCCAGGCAGACCCAGTCAGTCAGGTGTGTCCTGGGGAGAAGTTTCCAAGGTAATGACTCAGGATATTTTCATTTGGTTCAACTAACATTGATCAGGGGCCTACTGTGGCCCTGCCACTATTCTAGTTGTTTCCAGTCACTTTCTCTCACAGTAACTGGCGGGGTTCCCTGTTTCAGAAACTGAGACCTTGTGCTGGTCTCTTAGGGCTGCAGAAACATGTTCCCGCTCGGCCTCAAGCGCCAGACGTGCGTTCTCTCCCAGCTCTGAGGCCCGAAGTCTGAGGCCAGGTGGTGTCAGCCAGGCCACACTCCCTCCGAAGGCTCTGGGAGAGACTCCTCCCTGCTCCTTCCAGCCGGTGGTGGTGGAAGGCGTTGGTTGGCTCATGGTGGTCTCACTCCGGTCTCTGCCTCCTCTTCCCACGGCCCTTCTCTGTGTGTCTGTGTCAGATCTCGCCCTGCCTTTCTCTTCTGAGGATAGCTGTCCCTCGATTTCGGGCCTTCTCTAAACCCAGGATAACCTCCTCTCGAGAGCCTTAATTTGATTACATCTGTAAAGACCTTTTCCAAATGAAGTCACATTGCCAGATGCTGGGGCTTAGGGCCACTACTCGGCTGGCTACAGACCTCTAGTTATCTTCTGGTTGTTTCCCCAAGGTCAAACACTCAGGCCTTCAGTCAGGTCCTTACCCCTCAGAAGCCATGACATACGAACGTGGCCCGTGGGCCCTGCTCTTAAGAAAACTACACCTAAGTAGGAAGGAGCTTTGCGTGTTGGTTATGCTTGAGGGCTCTTGTGTCCGGCCGATCCCGATGACCTTGAGCAAATCATGTCATCGTATTTGTGTCTCATAGAAAAATGCCTCATATGGAAAATGGGAATCATATTAAAAATAATAATAACCTCACACGGCCGTGAGGACCAGACGACAGAAGGTGCTCAGCCCACAGGCATGGAGTGAGCAAGATCCCAGACGCCTTGACCCCACAGCCTCTGTGGTTAACCACCATGAACCCTCCTTCCACTTGCTAGGACTCCGCAGGACATTTGAATCAGAGCCTCTGAATAGAAAAGAGATAGTATACAGGTCCCCAAGCACCTGGGTGAGGACGAGGGAGAAGCCAAAGCTGACTTCAGGGCTTCGAGCTTGGCTCACTTGGGAGGATGGAGTTGCCAATAACAACACGGGTGGAAACAGCAAGAAGCAGGTGTGGGGGAGAGCTGGGGGACACATCGTGCTCAACTTGGCTGCAAGCGAGACATCTGGGTGGATTTGACTGGCAAGTGTTGGACTTGGAAGGTGACTTTTAAAAGCGGCCCTGAGCTTAAGAGTGAGGGAAAGAATTGAATGTTTGGCAAATTCAAGTGCTATCACAGATTAAGCCTCTCGGGAGACAGAGAGTAATCGAGAAAAGAGAACATGAAAGTGTCAGTACTCTTTGATTCATGGTCTCAGCACTCCGTTTTCTCGCCTGTAAAATGGGCACACTGCTTTTTTCTTCCCAGGCTGTTGCTCATGGATGATAAATCATGGATGGGAAGTTGCTCCATAGATTTGGGGTTGAGCCACTGTAGCTCGAGGCAGCAGGTACCAACCAGTGTCAGCCACGTCTCCCTGGACGCTGAGCACCCCCCGCGCCGGGCAGGAGAGGCACGTGGCCCTCTCCCCATCCCTGCGTCGCGGCTGAGGAAGCAATAACTGTTCATTCACCGGGTTTGAATTGGCCTTTCTGCTGGGCTCTAGATCCATTCACGATCACCAAAGGAACTAAGTAAGAGCAACTAGAATGTCCCCGTTCTGGCCAAAGTGCCAGTGGTTTCTGCGTTTCAGAAAAGCAGGTGAGAGCACCTCTTGAAGCGCTTCTGCCTCGCTGCCCACGTCCCTGGACCCCAGCTCCCACGTGTGTGTGCCCCTTGCCATCTCGCATATATTCGCAGGACGGGCTAGGTCAGTGTCGTTGCCGTGACAACCAAGGAAGAGGCTGGCTCTGACTTCAGCTCCGCTCGGGCTTGTTAGTAGGGAAACCAAATGATTGGCTTCCTCTTGTTTTCTTTCTTGGGGCGCGGGGTGCCCCCCACATTCCCGTTGGCACGGAAACCTTTTACCCCCGCCAGGTGAGTCGGTCAAGTGAGGATATTAATTTATTTGAATGGGCGTTTGGAGAGGCCACTGCGGAAGCAGAAAGTGTCGGTATGCTGTGGTTCGGGCTGTGGTGTCACAAAAAGTGCACTCCTCACGGCTGTCCCTCGGGAACGGGTGGCGAGTGAGTGTGACGGCCTCCAGACCCCCGTCTGCACATCTCCAAATCTCTGGGATTTCTAAGGACCAACGATATGTGGGGCATTCTACGAGGTTCTCTATGTTTCGTATTCCATATAGTTCTCACCAAACCCCCGTGTGTTTGGTATCATTGTCACCATTTTGCAAATGAAGAAACTGATGCTCAGAGAGGTTAAGTGCCTTCCCCAAGGCCGCTCAGCAGGTAAGTGGCAGTGCTGGAGCTCAGCCCTAGGCCTGCTTGATGTGCAATCCCCACAACTGTTGCCAGTCTGCCACCCTGCCTTAACCTTGTACTTGAACTTCCGCAGTCTCTCCAGAGCCAACAGGGAGGCATCATCTCAAAAATGTACCATGATAACTAAACATTTAGTACTTCTGTGAGAAACACCACTGCACACTGTCTGGATGTCTGCTTGGGGAATTGTGCAGTGACAAGAGAAATTAATATTTTAATGGATTTTGACAACAACTCTATGGTAGGGGAATTCAAATGGCATAGAGAAAAAAGTTAGGCTTTCTCTCTGGACCTCGTTGCAAATATGCATATGCCTAATTTATTAGCCGAATTAAAAAAAAAAAAAAAAAAGAATCCTGTTAGGACCAAAGCTCTTGGAGGGAAAGAGTGCTATGGGCTGGAGGAGACCGTTAAATCTTCCTGGTTGGGCTGCAGCTGACCAGAAGTCACTGATTTTTGACATTTTGTTCCCACTTACGTATGCTGAAGCCAGGATGCTAGCCTCTTCTTTAATGTCATCCTACCGAATCCCTCCACACGTCTGGGAGGGGGATTCTGCTGTCCAGCTCCATCTTACAGAAGAGGAACAGAGGGGCTGAGTGATAACACAACTTCCCCAAGGCCCATACAGTTAGGAAGGAGTGGAGCAGGATGGCTTATTCTTATTGCCATAAATTATTATGGTTGCCCTATTACCCTAAAAAAAAAAAAATGGCTTTCTAGAACCTGAAGCTGAAAATGACACCCAGAGGACCCTCTGCCCTACAGGCAAAATCACACTAAATTCCTCTCATTATTTGTCTTACAGAATACTTTTCTTACCCAGTCATCTGTCAGTGTGCCTTTTTTTGCATTACCTATTAGATGTAGAGTACTATGAGGAGAACAAAAATGGATTCTATTTTCAGCAAACTCGCAGTCTATGGGGGAGAGAAGCCACAGACTTAAACGGCCATAATATAAGTTTAGAAAATGATAGATTCCACAAGAGAGGTGCAAATGAGGTGCTATGGGAAATCCAGAAGAGTGTTTCTGGTGGGAGTGGTGAGGGGAGGCTTGTGGGCAGAGTGGCATTTGAAGTGGTGGCATTTGCAGGGTGTGTAGGATTGGAGCCTGGCTGTTGGTGCTGGGGGAGCAGGGCACAGGCATCCAGGCGCGGGGGGCTACAGAAGCTGCTGGGCAGGAGGGCATGTCAGAGTCATCTCCACGTGTAAAGGAGATGGCCCAGGGAGACTGGGTGGGCAGGAAGCAGGTCACGGACAGAGGCTTAGAGGATGAACTACCGCTAGGAGGGAAAAAAACAGAGAATGGAAAAACACTTGGAGAACGCATGGGCGCGGAAGCCAGGAAATGAGAGTTCCGGAAAGAGCGGTTAAGTGTCATTGGACGCTAAGAAGAAGCTGAACTGGAGAAAGACCAAGAAGGTCGGTGGCGATAAGGACGGCCATGTAACCCCAGGAAGAGCATCACGTTTGAGGCAATGGAAGAAGAAAAGCAGTAGAAGTGTGCTCACACCGACGTCATCAAGCACACCTAGTGACCTTCTCTAGGCCACGCCCCGCTAGGCAGGGCTCAGATCGCAGTGTCCTAGCAGAGTGCAAGCTGAGAACCCCCTTGGCATTGCCAAAGCTCCATGGAAGCCTAGAAAGAACAAGGTCTTGAGGGTCAGAACCAGATGACCAGATGATACCATTTCAGAGGCATGTGACCTTGAGGGTTTCATTTAACCTGAGCTTAGCTTTGTTGGATAAACAACAGCTAACACTTATTGAGAGCTTCCTGCATGCCAAGTACGGTTCTCAATGCTCTACGTGTATGTATGAACCCATTTAAGTTTTCCAGTGGTGCTGGAAATAGTTCTACCAATTCTACCAATAGGTAGAACTTTTATCCCCATCGTACAGACAAAGACAGCAAGGCATGAGCTAGTTAAGAGACTTTTCCAAAGTCCCCAAGCTAGTGAGCGACAGGGCCAGGATTCCAACACAGGCTTTCAGGTTTGGGAGTATATGTTACTATCTCCATCTCAGGTCTCGTGGGGCTTAACCACAGTAATTAATGTACGAGAGAGTTCCTGGCCCAGCGGCAGGGCTCGATAAGAGTTATCCCCCTTACCTCCTGACCAAATACGAATGCAAAGTCTTGGCATCCTTGCCCGAGAAAGGTCCGTGGGATTAGCCCCATAAGGCCTCACTCACATTAGCGAAAATCCCATATAGAGTGATGCACAAGAAAACCGCCCCAGAAAGTGGGATGCAAATGCCTTGAGGCCCTGGGACACTGAGTGAAGATAGTTTTGTGTTCAACACCCTCACTACAGGTTGACCGGATGGCTGTATGGTACCCCTCGGCGGGGAGGACCCTCAAGGGCAAATCAGGGACAGGTGAAATTCACAAAGTGAGCAGATTTCATCCAAAATTTGAGGGGGAAGGAAATTTGGCCTGGGATATGCCTACTGAATCCCTGGGTTAGGGTTTACCAGGCATACGGTATACAAAAGAGAATTAGGATTACCGCAAAAAATGAAGTGCGTTTGGATGAAATTGAATGCCAAAAAGAATTACAGTCTAAGTAAAGGATAACTTCTCCACATGGTTTCCCCCACTTCTTGTCTGTGTTCACACAGGCCTATACTTTGGTGCAGAACTGTGTTTAAACACTAAAACGCTTTGTGTTGCAGAGAGGCGCTGAGTATGTAATTAAAAGGATCCCTTCATTAGCACAACTAGACAATGAAAGCTCAAGTTGGCCTTTTCTGCTAATTTTGGAGGTGGTAAAGCAGAGGCTAATACAACCCCTGATTACAATTGTCACATAGACAGTGCCTTGCCATTGCCACTGGGAAATCTTTGTTCTCCCCGAAGACAGACAGGATCTTCCCATCACTGGGAGGGACAAAGAGAAAGGAGGGTGCATCCTGGCAACCGGAAGTGGAGGGGTCTGGCAGCGTCCCCGGGCCGGCCGTGGAGCTCCAGTCCCAGTCTCCTCACCCCAGCAGCTGACTTAACCTCTCAAAGCTTCAGTATCCTCGGATGTGAACTCGAGTGAATGATCGCACCTAAATGACTCGATTGTTGTGAGAACTCTATGAAACAGTGCCCGTCTGTATTCCCTGTCAGGTATTCCGAGCACCCACTGTGTGCCAGGCCCTGTGTTAGACTAGTTCCGGACTGAGAACAGCACCTGCCCTCCCGGGACTCGCAGTCTAGGGAAAGAACCAGGCGTCAGAGAGACAGCAGCACCAACGACCATTTCCGTACGACGGTGATCACATCCGTGAGGAAGAGTAATGCAGACCGCGGGCTCAGCTTTGGGCCCGAGACAGATGCAGTTCTCAGTACCTCTCGGGATGAGGATGATGAGGACCACGTACAAAGTCCGGGAGGTTTTAGAGAAAGGAATGGCTCATTCTAGCTCCAAAGGCCGTGGAAAGCTTTTTGGAAGAGGCGCTAAGAACGAAGTCCAAGATTTGAAGGATGAGTGTTTTTCCCATGGATAATTTGGGAAAGCACATTTACAAAGAGAGGGAGGAACGTGGAGGGTGGAAGGCGAGGCTGGCAAAGCAGGCCCGAGTGCTCTGCTCACGAGGTGGGCCCTGTGCGGGGCGCCTCGGCAGCAGGTGCGGGCAAGGCGCGAAAGGAAGAACCCGTCTCCGGGCCCGTGAAAAGCTGAGCACTGGCCCAGTCTTCCAGAGAAAGACAGCAGTCAACCACCTGGTGGGGTTAAAGCGGGGACTCCTCAGCCCTTGGGGCAAAAACAATTCTCCTCCCTGCCCCTCCCTGCCCCTCCCTGCCCCTCCCTGCCCGCCACAGTGGCCTCGAGAGTCTGAAGCTTTTCATGCAGAATCAGAATTTTGGCCACTCTGACATTTCGGCTTTCGTGGCCGTGTTTTTGTTTTCGTTTTTCTTCTTCTTCTTTTTTTTTTAAAGGCTCTGAACGGGAAGTCAGGAGAACTGGGTCTGCCCTTGCCACAAGGGTCTGCCTTGACTTCCCTGTATATTTCAAAAGGAAAACGAGGTGAGAGGACCCCCAGTGCCCCTGCTCACTCCACGGTTTAACTTTTTCTTTACGTGGGGAGCAGCAACTATTTGGTGACATCGTTTGGCATTATTTTGTGACATCAGCAATCCTCAGTAGAGAACCAGGGTGTCAGATTAGGGGCGGTTATCCAATGAGGTCTGAGAAGAGGAGACTCATCTGGGGGATTTCTTTAGGGTGGGGACAAGAGGCAGGTGCAGTGTGACCCTGGGCAGCTCGCAGCGAGATTCCCCAGACAGAAGAGCAGGAGGACGGTCCAGTGTCTAGTGACGTGAGTTGCGGGGAGAGCGGAATGTCAGAAAGTGGTTACGGAAATCCCATAGTCTCTGGAGTTCCCAGAGGGGTACGCTCATCTCTCCCCTCGAGCCTGGTGACTAGACAGCGAGCCTCTCGAGATGATGGCATACGGGAGATAAAGATGTTGGTGATTAGAATCACAGCAGCTAACAGGTACTGAGGCGCTGTGCCAAGCACGATGCATCCACTTTCTCTGTAATTGCATCAGCCCTATGGGTTAGGTGCCATTATTTTCCCCATTTTTTGTAAGAGGAAACTGAAGCTTTGAGGCTGTATGACTCGCCTGAGGTCACCCTGCTCGAGGGTGCAGAGCTGGGATTCCAGGGGACCACCAGGCTGGTGCCCCATGGGGAGAAGCTGCCGGGCAGCCCCCCCTTCCCTGGCCCACGTGACGGTGCGCTTCATTTACTCTAACTGCCCAAGACAAAGAGAGCAAGGACACTGGCAAGACGCTGGCTCTGTGCGGAGGGGCAGAGCAGAGAGGGCCCTGTTCGAAAAGAAGCATATTGCGAGGCCTTTGTAAAATGAGCTGTCAGTTCCTTCATCCGGAAAATGAGAGGGCTGAGCCCCATGACCCTTGAAGGCCCTTCCAGCTCTGAAATAGCATGAGTTCTGGGTCTGTGGGATGGGGGCACCAGAGTAAGTCCTCACGTGTGTCATTTGGTTAACTCATCGCCTTGGCGGGAAGATGGTCCTGCAGGACCCCCGGCCTGGTGGCTCCGGGAGCTCGTCCCCAGCAGGGACCGAGACCCAGTCTGCTGCTGTTGGCACTGGGCCCTTGTTAATTCGTACCCGTGACAAACATGGTGCATTTGTGATTCGTGGGAGACTGTATTGGTGAAATAGGGATTGAGTGCTTTGGCAGTCAAAAGGGAGCAACCCCATCCAGGTAAGTGCTGGTTGCTCCCAGGTCATTACCTTGAGGTCAGCTATAAGCCCCCTGCCCCCCAAGCAGATTCATCTGGATGCTTCATAGGCAGGCTGTGTTTTTGATCCTAAGCAATGCAACAGTTTTGTGCTAGGCTTAGGCTGGCTGTCTTCCCAGCCACTCTTCCTCATAAGCCTCACCCCATCCCATAAGTAAGAGACTTCTCTCCACTGCTGGAGGTAAAAGTGCATTTAGAGAAGGTGCCTAACTACAATGAGTTGTAGCATGATGGAGTGGAAAGCACCTGGCCTTTGAACTCAAGTAGATCCAGGGTCAAATCGTCACCCTTAGCCATGTAATAGCTGGGTGGCCTTGGGGATTTAGGTTAACCTCTCTGAAGTTAATTTTTCTCATCACTTATAGTTTGTAAGTCATAGGATCATTGCCAGACTCGAATGAGATGTTACAGGTATCCCGCCTGACTCTTGGGGGCTCAGTGCCAGCTAACTCCTCGGGCATGGAAGAAGCATTGTGCACTGGTTAGAAGCAAGGACTCTGGCACTTGCCTGCTGGGCTTCTATCCAGGATTCGTCTGTGTCTTCGGACCTCAGTTTCCTCATCTGTAAAATGGGAATGACAATAACACCTACTTGGCAGGATTTCATCAAGTTTAAATTTTTTCCAGCTGCGGTTCCTGGCACATAGTAAATGCCACCAATATCACCACGGTGTTTGTGGCTGTCGCTGTCACACCGTGCTGTGGAAGGAAGTGATGGGGGGGGAGTGGCCAGAGGAGCGCTCAGAGGAGCATTGCATGGAGGGGGCAGGGAGGAACAGACCCAGCATGGGTCTTACAGGGACTGGAGCAACAGACAAAGTTCCCTCACTGAGTCCTTATCCTCATAATTTTGGAAACACGTGCTTCACCCATTCTATTGTCTCTCGTCTTCCCTTCTAATAGCATAGCGTCACCATCAAGCAAATGGGGCCGTATGATGGCCAAGATTCATCAAGTGACAGAGCTGGGCTACATGGTAGTTTCGTTTATTTTTAGTGACTTCATCCTCCAGCTCTTTAAATTAGCTGCTGGGCTAATTTAAGGCACTTGTGTGGTACACGGTTAGCAGTTTCTTCAGGAATGACAATGTGCATTTGAAATCGCAAGTGACTGCGGGGATGGGTCTCAGCCACGTGGTGGGGAAAGGACCCTGCCTACCTCCTTTTGCCAGGGCAGCACCACTACCCACCAGGCTCTCCTGCCAAGCCCCGGATTGCCCGGATTGCCCGGGAACATGATCCAGGGTGTTCTATCGCTTTCTGTCCCCTATGGTCCAGCAGTTGCCAAATCCACCTTCTTTCACCCAGACTAGTGATTCTTAGACTGCAGCCCGCATCAGAATCACCCATGGGGCTTGCTAAACAGAGCGCCCAGCCCACTCAGTGTCTGAGTCCATGGGCCTGGGGTGGGGCCAAGAATTTGTATTCCCAACAAGTTCTCAGGTATTGCTGATGCTGCTGGTCCAGGGCATTTGCTTTCAGAACCATTGACCTAGAATATTCTAGGAGCTCCTAACATCATCCACTCCCCTGCCTTGATTAATGCTGGCAGGCTCATTCACCTTCACCATACTTCTGATTTTGCCCTTCCTCTCCCCCAGATCCACCACTTCTGATTTCCCACACTACCAAATCCAAGCAGTCTTACATCCAAGATCCTATAAGACCTAGACATCCACAGCAGCTTCCTGGTCGTATTCCCACCCATTCCCCTCATGCATACTACCAGGACCCAGCAAACCGACCTCATTCCATATGCTCTAGGTCCTTCTCTGGATGCTCACCTGGGCATTTTCACCTGACTCACTCACTGTTTACAAATGCGTCTTGTCTTCCCCTACCTGGTCACATACTTCTGGGTGGTAAGAACTGTGTCCACCTCACCCATGTATCCGAGGCCTGTGGGACAAGGAAGTGCTTGGGAAATAGTTCATGAACATATAAATTATTGAAGCCATGCTTAACTAAAAATGGAAATTATTTCTCTCAGTGAATTCATGTACTTTCCCTGAAACTGGAATCTGACATTGCTTTATCGACCTTCCTGTTTTGTTAATTTCTGGGGATATATACAGTGTATGCCTAAGGAAAAAGGTTTTTGGTTTGACTTATTAGCACAAGAACTATATAGTGAGCCTAAGTATGGAACGTGTAGTCCTAAGTATTAATTCTGATTCCACTACTGACTTATTATGTTGGGCAAGTGTTCGGGTTCCCTGGATCTTGGGTTTCTAATCTATAAAATGGCATGAGTTTCTACCTACCTCATAGAATTGTTATGAGAAACACTGAGATAATATCAGTAAGTTGCTTGGCCCAGTGCTTGACATAGTAGGTCCCCGATAAATAGCAAGCTTTCCAGGCAAAATAGAGATAGGTGGTTTTTCACAAGAGTTTTAATAACAAAGAATTCCATTTTATTTGAAAAACGATAATAGAGAAAACATTCCAGAATTTTAATGAATCAAGGATATACCAAATTCAATAATAATAAAAAAAATTACCCCAAAGGATAGTAAGTTTGATTTATGTTTTCTTTACCAGCCACTTTTATTTCATAAACCCGACGTTTGCATTAAATGCTATTAAATAAAAACAAGATTTTACCGTATTTGCAATAACTTGGATCTCGATGTGATCATTGGAATTAGCTCAAGCAAACATGCCATTTCTCATTGTTTTATTTATTTATTTATTTTTAAAGATTTTATTTATTTATTTATTTGACAGAGAGACAGACAGAAGAGCACAAGCAGAGGCAGTGGCAGAGGGAGAGGGAGAAGCAGGCTCTGCATCAAGCAGGGAGCCCGATGCGGGACTCGATCCCAGGACCCTGGGATCATGACCTGAGCCAAAGGCAGACGTTAACCATCTGAGCCACCCAGGCGCCCTCATTGTTTTATTTCGTCTTCTAAATCAGCTACATCTTTACTGCCTTCTTCCGGTTGAGTAAAACACTCCCCGCTAAATTTGTGGTTTTGAGTTCCTGAAAATGGTATCTGTGGCTTTGAAGGCCCTTTTCATCTTGAGCTTATTAACTGGGATTCAGGACGGAAGGGAAATGGCAGTCAGCCAGTAAACACAGCAACCCTTGAAGGAAATGTGAAGGGCTCACGTTCAAGAGAAAAAAACACTCATTCTGCGTGGCTCTGGGCGTAGGGCGGGGTGCAGGCTGAGGACACTGGTGGGAGATATCCTCTGACATGCACGTCATTAGGAAAACTTCCCCAGCCCGAGAGGCCCCCTGAAGGTGGTGGGGCCCCCATCACCCGGGCGACCCGAGCGGAGACCACCACCACCCTGGCCCATCTGCTAATTAAATGACCCACTGGTGTTAGTGGCCTTATCTGCCTGGAATTAAAGTTTCTCCTCCGAAATGGCATTGTCATAGAAATGTTCTGGAACTAGATAGAGGTGATGGGTACACAACACCGTGAATGTACTAAATGCCACTGAAATGTATACTTTAAAGTGGTTAAAATGGTGAATTTTATGTTGTATACATTAGACCACATACGAAGAAATAGATGACATCATTGGACAGAATGACCTCCAAGGCTTCTACCTGCTGTGACAGGTTATGTTTCTGGGGGAGAGCACATCGCCTAAGACCGACCACCACACCCCATTTAGTCAAAGACAGGCCACGGAGACACTCAACTGAGGGGGGTAGCTGATTAAATTATGGTTCGGGCTTAATACCGAATATCACACATCCATGAGAAATTCTGCTCCTGAAAACATATTTAATGCCATGGGAAGACACTTGGGATGTCACGTAAAGCATAAAAAGAAGGATTTACGCTTCGTGTAATGTGATCCTAACTTTACAAATATAGATAAGAAACCAAAACACAGTGGTTTTATCCCTGAGCTGTGGATTACAAATGATTTAGATTCTTTTATACATTTCTCAAAATGTCTACAAAGAGCATGGGTGACTATTATAATCTAAACACACTATTTAAAACACAACGTAAGGGGCGCCTGAGTGGCTCACACGTTAAGCGTCTGCCTTCGGCTCAGGTCGTGATCCCAGGGTCCTGGGATCGAGTCCCACATTCAGCTCCCTGCTCGACAGGAAGCCTGCTTCTCCCTCTCCCACTCCCCCTGCTCGTGTTCCCTCTCTCGCACGCTCTCTCTCTGTCAAATAAATAAAATCTTTTAAAAACAAACAAACAAACAAAAACACAACGTAAATAACAGTACTTTGGATTCTGTGACCCCCACCCCGTGAATCATGCCGTGCTTTCGAGCGATGGATTGGCAATGGACACGCTGGAAGGACTGGTTGGAAGGACGGATTTATAATTCTGGTTCAGCTGTGGCAAACCGCAGGGACTCTCGGTTTCTTCATCTGGAACAGGGGCATAAAAATAACAGTCACTTCACAGGGCTGTGTGAAGAGCGGATGAGACAATGAAGATGGGACGACTGATTGGGAAGAGTTCTGAGCTCTCTTCATTGGCACTGAGCGCGTTCAAACTGTACATTTCCAAATCTTCCCTCTAACAAAAACTTAATGAGTGCTTATAAAGTCAGTGATTGCCACTTACCCAGTAATTTAAGAGCTAATCTCCAGTAATACTGCTACTCTTTTCTTAACTGTCTTCCTATAACCTTCATGCGAAGACATTTCATTTTGTCTGAAAAGTAACCACCTGACTTTTATTTACTGTTCTTGAATTCAAGGAGACGATGATACAACCGGCTTAGCTGGAGGGAGACGGCACCCCCCCGCCCCGGGAAAGGTGTTTCTCCCCAGGAATCAGGCCTCTCCTTGGTGGGCGAGGCTTTGTTTCCCCAGAACCATCCACACACGGCTGAACTTTACGAAGGGTTTTCCTGGGGCGCCTGGATGGTTCAGTCAGTTGAGCGTCTGACTTCGATTTCTGCTCAGGTCATGATCTCAGGGTTGTGAGATTGAGCTCCACGTAGTCAGGCTCTGCGCTCAGCGGGGAATCTGCTTGGGAGTCTCTCTCTCTCCCTCTCCCTCTGCCCCTCCCCTGACTCTCTCTCTCAAATAAATAAATAAATAAATCGTAAAAAGTGGGGGAGGGTTTCCTTTGTGCTGCTCTGGTTCTCTCCTCTGCCTGTCCTTGCTTTGAGACCCATGCCATGACCCACCTCGAAGGAACTGTGAACAGAATTCACAGGACTTGGCTCACACAAGGAGGTTCTCTTCCTTACAGGCTGACTCCTTAATCCAGAATGAAGAGAAGACTATTAGGGCAGGGCTGTCAAGCTTGCTGTTTCTCTATCAAACCTCTTCCCCATTTAGAAGACCTTATGATGTACAAAATATTATAACCTTGATGTTTTATTTGAGGCCTGCCTTGCCATTAAAAGCAAACTCCCAATTCAACAAGTTCAATGAAACATTTCCCAAGCACCTAAACGATCCAGGTTGAAATCGAGTTGAATGAGATTTGGAGTTGAATGAGTTTGAGTTGAATGAGTTAGAGTTGAATGAGGTGTGAGGGAGGGATTGGCGTCTAGACAAACGCAGTGCCGCTTGAGCAGAGGAAGCAGGGAGCAGGTCTGAGAAACAGGAGTGGGACCTGGAACAGAGTCATCAGCATGATCAAGGAGACATCTGAGCTGGCTCTGGAAGTGGAAAAGAAATGTGCCAGGCAGCCAGGGCCAGGGGACGGCCTCAAAGGCCAAGGAAAGAGGGTACAAAGATACCAAGATGGCCCGACTTGGTGACTGATGGTGTGCTTGGAAGTGGGAACGCAGGGGATGAGGCCATTTAATAAGAAAAAAGTAGAAGCTGGCCTTGGTATTGAGCTCAATACCAGGCGACATGGTTCTAATTTTCCTGGAGTTAGCTGGTTGGGCAGTATTTACTGACCAAGTACAACGTGCTCAGCGTTCTGTCTCAGGAATGGACGCAGGTTATGGCTGGAAATGGTCACACCAGTTCCTAGACCAGCTGTGGGCGGCACAGCAGAGGGGAAAGTGAGATGAGCTGCAAGGGCAGAGAGAGGCACCAGGTGTGGAAGAGAGCTGGGTGTCCAGTGGGCACCAAGTCTCTGGTCCAGACCAGACCAATGGGCAGCAGGGTGGGGTGGCAGGGAGTGCCCAAGGCCTCTGAGGGTATAATGTGTCTAGGGCAGTGATAGGAAATGAGGAGGTTGGAGAAGAAATCAAGAGGGGCCTTGAGTGCCAGAGTGAAGAGTATGAACCTCATTGTAGGCACTCGGGAATCAGTGAAGAGTTGTACTAAGGGGCAGCCAAGCCAGGTTTGCTTTAGAGGAGGTGCCTCAAGGGGCGCCTGGGTGGCTCAGTCAATTGGGCATCCAACTCTTGACTTCAGCTCAGGTTGTAATATCAGGGTCGTGGGATCGAGCCCTGCATCAGGCTCCGTGCTGAGCACTAAGCGTGGAGCCTGCTTGGGATTCTCTCTCTCCCTCTCCCTCTACCCCCACCACTTGCATTCGCTCTCTCTCTCTAAAAAAAGATTTTTAAAAATAAGAAAAAAAAAAAAGAAGAGGTGCCTCAGTGACAGTGTCTATGGGTCTATGGATGGGAAAAGCTGGAGGCTATTGATAGAGCCTAGGAAAGAGGCAACGAGGCCCAGTGGGGGAGAGCAGAGCTGGTTTCAAGAAATACTGAGGAGTTAGGACTAGTGGCAGGGACAGAGGGAGAGGAGGACTGGCATTTATCCTGACATTTCCTGCTTAGGTAGTTGGCAGGTGGGGGTGACATCCAAGGAGATGGGGAATACAGATTTGGGGTGAGGGAAATGGGCATTTCGGTCTGGGGTGGCTGGGGGCCAACCTGAAGATGCAACAGGTGGTAGTTGGATATGTGGGTCTGGAGGTGAGAAGAATATTCCAGGCCAAAGGTGGATATGTGAGAGTTACCAGCTGTGGAATTTTCTTGAGTATCAGAATAATTTCAGGATAAAATATCCAGACTCAGGAATTACAACACTATAATCATATTTTTTGCATATGTTCCAAATAAGAAAATAGTTCAGCCCGAAAACGTAATTGTGCCTATTCCTAGAATTGGATAACTGATGTATCTTTGCAAATTGTTCATTGAACTGTGCTTCTGGTTTCTTGCCAGCCCTCAATGAGATTTTTATATTTCTTAATTATTCAATTACTACCCACAAGTAGGAGTTTGAAATCAAACCTAGGCTGCTCCATAATAGAATATTCTCTTGACTCACGAGCGCGGTAAAGGAAGATGTCCAGATTGGGGATCCAGGGTGGGAGAACAGAGCAAGTGTAAGCTTCCGGTCCTGGCTCTGTCCTGGGTTCGAGTCCTGGCCTTGCCACACACTAGCTGTGTGAGCTTGGGGAGCTGGCTTCTCTGAGGTCAAGTTTCTGGTCTGCACGATAGAAATGGTGAGAGCGCTCACAGCTCCTGAGGTTGCTGTGAATGTAGGGAAAGGAGACTAGGTGAGGGAAGGTGCTCTGCCTACCGTCAAGCCCGCTCCAGAGGTTGGTTGTGTCCCTAATTGCTTGTGCTCCTCAGGTCTCAGCAGCTCAAGCAGCCACTAGCCGTGAAGGAAGATCCTTCCGACAGCGAGCCGGCCAACGCCTCCGACAGCAACCGCAATCCCGAAGCCCACCTGCCGTCCATCTGCCTCAAGCAGGTGTTCCCCAAGTACGCCAAGCAGTTCAACTACCTGCGTCTGGTGGACAGAATGGCAAATTTGTTTATCCGGTTCCTGGGAATCAAGGGGACAATGAAGCTGGGGCCAACAGGCTTCCGGACTTTCATAAGGTCAGTGAGACCAGCCCCTCTGGCCTGGGATTCGGGCAGGGTGCAGTGCGGCCCCACATCTGGCTGGTCCCCCCCACTCCCCGACTGCTCCTGGGAGAGCCTGTCTGTGCTGCTGGGTCAGCGCCCCGACTGGGGTCGGATTGCTCCGGTGGCTGGCACCGTCCACTCCTGTTTGCTGAGTGGCAAACAGGATGTGACAGACGGGACGGCATTAAACACAATGCGGTGCTGCCTTGAACGAGGTCCTTAAACCACATAGAAATTGCCGTCCCTTGGACTCAGACAGACCTTGCGTCTCTCAAGCTGGGGTGAGGTTCTCCCAGTGGTATGTGACAAAGAAACAAGGCACATCTGTCCCAGGTGTCCATTTCAGGAGAGAAAAGTTAAATAATTCAGTTGATAAATAATTTAATTTATTTGTCCTAATATAAAAATAACATGATTATATCATCAAGTACAATACAAAATTGGCATGAATTTTGAACATGAGACATGAGATAAAGCAAGCGTGTTCTCACCATAGCCTGCACTATAACCCATGACCGTTCGTTCACTTGCCTCTACTCCCCGGGGCACTTTGGGGTGACACAGGAATAAGTATCTGAGGCACTACTTACTAGGTGTGTAACTCCTGGGCAAGTTAGGGACCATCTCTGAGTCTCAGATATCCTAGAAAATGGGGAGGAAGCCACCTACACGCCAGGAGTGGGGTCCCCCACCTCGCAGCAACTATCTGCCAGCATTCGATGTCACTGCTGTTTCGCTCATCATTGGTTTTAATATTTCGACCTTTGCACCTAAAGTCACATCCTTCATAGTTTTATTCACTAAAGCAAATGATTCGAAGCCTTGAATCGGAAACATTTTGTCATATGCTTTTCTCCAAATGAACTGTATGACTTCTAACTCTGGCTCTCTGATGTTCCTGATGGGATGGTACACAGAAGAATCGGCAGGAATCCTTGCTGTTTCAGGGAACCCGAGTTAAGACTTGCATGGTGCTTTGGAGAAGGGCTCTGCGTTTGCTGGGGGGGGGGTGGGGGGGGTGGGCAGGGAAGGAAGCCCAGTGGAAAGAGCACAGGCCTTGGGTCTGGCTTCAGAGCCAGGCGTGTCACTTAATAGCTGTGTGGCTTTGGGCAAAGCCCTCCCCTTCTCCAAGTCTCGGTTCCCTTGTCTGTAACATGGGAATAATCTCTCCTGCCGATCAGGGTTATTACGAGGTTGGGATGTAATACGTCCTAAAGCACCCGGCCCAGAGCCTACTTGACAGGAGCTGTTTGTTAAGTGGGGGGTCTTGTGACTATTATTTCCATTAAGCAATGGGAATTCTCAAGAAAGTCAACAGACACATGTTGTTATTTCCCTGAGAACACTACCCGATACCTTCTGACTTGTCTGGGAATTGCATCTGACTCGTAGTAATAGATACACATCTGTAAGTGGTTTAAAATAGTGAGATTAATTTTCCCTCATATAATAGGAAGTTTGGCATGGGGGTCCTAGGGCTCATTAATGACTCCACAATGTGATCACAGCCCACTTTCTTTCTGTCTTCCTGTTCATCCATCCTAAGCATGGGCTTTTCAAGCTTTGGGATTGCCTTACAGTCACAAGATAGCTGCTCAGAATCCAGCCATCATGGTCGAGTTCCAGGCAGGAAGAACGAAGAAGGGAGATGTCAGATGCTTCCCTCTAACTCCTAATAAAATTCTACTGAAACATAAGAGACGGGGGTAGGTGAAGATTTGAAAAAAATAACACACCATAAGAATCACAATCTCAGTTGCCTCCAGGGGTAGGCTGGAAGCAGAAGCCAGCAGGTGGGATCTGGAAGGAAGGGGGCCCAGGGTACGGCGGGCATGAGAACACATGCCCTGGCTAAAGGAAAGGCTGTGCTGGGGGAGTATCACCAGAGCTTTTGATTTTTCAAGAGAAGCTAGAAATGCTGATTTTTATGTAAAATCCCAATATATGTCTATTGATGTTGGCGATTCAGAAAATAATTTTTAAACACCATGTGGGTTCAGTCAAAGTGTGACTACCCATAGAGACCACCGATGTGTGAGCGTTGGTGTGAGAGGCGAGGGACATACTAAGAGGACTGCTATGTTCATACCTGATTTTAGAAGAAACAGAATTGAGAATGGTCCTAGCAAAGGGGATTCCTAAAACACTCTCAGACTGGAACTGGATGATGTCAAAAACATCACTACAAATCTGTCCGTATGTGATAGACTTTATGATTCTTTCCATCCTTTTTTTTCTCTATAATTAAGGGCATTTGCTGTAAAATCGATTTTTGGGAGGTTCAAGACCCTTAGGTCCTGTACCATTATTCCCAATCTGCCACCAGCACTGTCTGTGGGAGTGATGGTGACCATGGCGACCGCGAGGAAGGAGAACAATGTCTTCAGGTGGGGAGTAGGCGGCCGGAGGAGGACTCGGACAATGAGCCCCTCTCCCCTCCCTCCACACCCACCCAGCCAACGTCCTGCCTAATTAAGGATGTGGGAAGAAGTGGAGAAAATGTTGCACAACCGTTAATAGATTTTTCCTTTTGAAATATACCGAGAGATTCCCAACAGCAACTTAATCGTGAAAGATGATATTCTCTGAGCTTAGATTTATCGAAGTATGTTCAATCTTGCCAGCTAAATTTAACAGCAAGCATTTTCTCTTGCTAACAACCATTCTCTCTCTCCTTTCCATTTCGGTTTAAATTTTGCTTCATTATGAATTAATAATATTTATGCCATATGTTAAATCGAGCCAAGTGCCCTTCTCTGGAGCACTGCGCAAGAGACATATTTGCTGGCTAGATATATACTCCTCTCAGATCTCCCACACAAACGGCAGAAGCTGAACTTGGCTTTCACCTGGACGACCCACTCTTTCTCTCCGAGTTCCTCAAAGAGAACTGGAGGGAACAAAATAAACATCCGACCGAATTTATTTTCAGTGACCATCTCTCATAATGTTCTGCATAGATCAGCAGTTTTAGGAGTGAATTATGCTAATGATAGTCTGGCCACATTCTATTTTTCTTTTCTACCAAGAAATGAGAAATAATGAACTGTCGTTCCCTTGTCTAGACTTAACTCATCGAACCAGCTTTTCGTGTCGTTTCCTCAGGAGGCACATAAGACTAGCACATATTACCATGAATCAAGCGCCTCTTTTCTCTCTCTCTCTCTCTCTCTCTATTTTTATGTCATAATAATTCCTGGGGTGTGGAGACTTCTCTTTCTCTGAGAAATAGCAATTATCTGATTCTTCAATTTGACAGCTTTC
Organism: Leptonychotes weddellii; assembly: GCF_054177405.1. Taxonomy (NCBI): domain Eukaryota; kingdom Metazoa; phylum Chordata; class Mammalia; order Carnivora; family Phocidae; genus Leptonychotes; species Leptonychotes weddellii. The sequence continues at coordinate 68,925,097 of NC_138382.1, read as the reverse complement.
TTTGAGGGAAATGCATTTTTGCTAGTTTCCTTCCATTGGATTACTAATCTGGGGGGCATTCTATGTAATTCACTAAGAACACGTTCTGCAAATGTATCCTCCATCAGAATCAGACATCAGTTTGCACGTGCTGCATTTTCCATTTCCACAGCCTGCAGATTAAAGCTTTTGCCAAAACTGGGTTCATTTCGAGGAAATGGAGGCAGCTTCTCCGCACCTGGAGCATTTGCTTCCTGCTTCACGCGAGGCCAGTCCGCTTGGAGAGCCCTGCTCGGGCCCTTTGTGGTTTCTGATCCTGCTCTCCTTTTAAATTAGAGAATGGTTTTTCTCTTTTTTCCCCTTCCACTCCCTTTTCTCATAGGGAGATATTAATATGTTTCATAATGGGTAGCTGTGGGGGGTTTTATGCTCTGAGAGGCAACATGGTGTGTTAGAATGTTCTGGAAGAGAAGTGTAAAGGGCCTTCTCTCCCCCTCTGTCATTAACTCCTCTGTGACTTTGAAAATCCCCCTGTTCTGTGATGATCTCTTTCCAGCAATAGTGTGAGAGCCTATGCCTGGGATATCAATAGCCTTTAAAAATATATATGTTATAAACCAGAGTTGTCGTTTTCTCCTCCGATTTAGTGTTGGGTTTTTTTTTTTTATTAACAAATATTGATCATTTGTTAGCTTTCACCTTATAGAAAACTTTCCAGGAAAAATAAGCTTCTTTTCTTTCACAGAGAAGGATGAACACAAAAGAAATTCTATAAATAGGATTTTATGGAGTGGAGAAGTTGGTTTCTAAACTCCCCATGAGATGTCAGTAGTTGTTGAGAGAAAATGGGGATGATAATTTCAGATCTTTCTATACTCGGGCTCCTAATAACCTTGAATGATTTGTGATTATCTCCTATCATATGTGCCCAAATTCCTTTGATTCTGGGGAAAAAACAAAGAACAAAAAACATTTCTTCGAAGTGGTTCTACATCATGGAGGAAGGCTGGGAGCTGTCATTTGCTACTTCCCTGTACGTACCAGGCACTGAACTAGTCCTTAAAATGGCTTTGAATGGTGAGTAGCCTTATCCTCATTGTACAAATAAGGAAAGAACCTCAGTGACTTGTTCAAGGTCACATAGCAAAGTCAAGATTCAAATTCATGTGCATTTGACTCAGAGCTCTTTTTTCCCATACACCTTTCCAGCCTATCCTTTCTTAAGAATTGTCCTGGCTTCTCTTGTTACCATATTTCTTGGACTTCTCCTCCACTGAAGAATTTATCCCTCCACTCCTTAGTTCATTTGAGGAATTTCATCCCAGGGCATAAGGGGAAATGGTTCAAATGATTAAGAGCTACCAAGAATTCACATTTTTATCCCAGACTCTGAGATCACTTCCACCCTCTGAGAGTGGCATCCAAGACGGATTCAGCCCTGTGTCACTCACTGGGCTCAGAGTACCATCTACGCATAGTGAACACAAAATACATTCTGTATTGAGTGGATGGATAGATGAAAAATTCATTCTAAAGTCTTGACCCTCCAAACAAGGAGGCCTTCCCTGTTTGGGTCAATTGAGAATGTCTGGTCACTATAGGGACAAACCTAGGAGACTCTCCCCAAGTGACCCTGGTTGACTTCCCCCAGCCCTATATCCCAAAGCTTCCCAACAGGTCTCTCTAGAGGCTCTGGCCTTACTGGGCCCCACCTGAGACTATGCCTTGAGTCCTGGGTTCTTCCTATGGTCCTGGGTTCTTCCTACGGCCCTGGGCTGGGTCATCTCCCAACTTCTCCCCAAATCTCCAGGGGAGGACTGGATGTGAATCCCCGCTGCGTGATCTTGGGCAAGTCAAGTTCCTTCTCTTGAGTCTCAGCTTACCTGTCATTGAAATGAAATTAAGAATACTTCCATCACAGGGTGGTTATAAAGATCCAGAGAGCCAACGGACAGGAAAGGGCCTGGCCTATGGATGGGTGCCCAAGAAATGCCTACAGAATCAAAATTCTTTTAAAGCGTTTCCTGTCTCCTGCAGCCAGCATGGATCCCCCCTTCCCCTGTCCGGGCACCAGATGTAGCAACCAACTGTGTTTGCAGGCATCACTAGGGAGGATGAGTTACCTTGGAACAGGGATAAACGGAGAATTCTCTTTGGTAAATTACGGCTCCTGCTAAAGGTTTGACACTTCTATTTTCTACCTGTCAGAAAAAAAAAAACTATATACCAGTGGTCAGTTTGGTTTCCCTTTTTATACTCCATCACCCCACAGAGCAAGCCGGGCAGAGCTCCTGTCCTGTGGGGGAGCAGGTAGTCCAGAGCACACCGATATGATAATTAGGGGAACGCGGTGGCCCTTCCTAATGAAGCTTTGAAAATGAGCAGTGCAGGCTGTCGGCACACCTTGGGAGAAGCTGGAGCATTGTCCGCAGTGGAACCCAGTAGAGATAGCCATCTGGGTGACACGCAACATGAAAAGCTCTCCGTCCGTTGACATGTTGTTACCGGGGCTCAATAACTGTGCGCTGATATGTTTGAAGTCTGCCACCGGTGACTTGTGATTGACATATGGAGCAGGAGCCCAGGAGGCAGCAGGATGTGAATTGATGGCCTGAGAAATACTAGTGGGGAAGACAGGAAGGAAGAGGGAGGGAGAGAGCGAGCAGGTGCGCTGGCACGTAAAGAACACCAGTCTCGTCTGGGCACCATGCCGGGCACACTCCCAACCACCACCGGCAGGGGTGTGCGTGGGTTTGGAGAGGGGTTTTGGGGTGCCCGAATCCTGCGTGCCAATCAACCCCTCTTCTGTCGGGTTCCTAAGGGAGCTATTCACACGAGGGCTGATGACAAATGGGAAATCAAAGAACCACTTTATCATTAGCTGGGGCAGTGAATGAGGGCACGTTCGGAGAGTTGAAAGCAGCATTGAATGTAGTTCAGCCAAACAGACAGCGGGCCCAGAGGTCTAGCTTCAGGATTCCGGGGGTAAATCGAGTCTGTGTTGGGACTCACTTCCCAGCATGACCCTGTTCAGGAAGGTGGTGCATCTGGACAAGCCAAGGGCTACCTTTAGTCTGGACAGAGAGCCCGGGCTCTCGTACCCAGACAGTCTGACTGGCGAGCACCATTTCTCCAGAATGGACAGGGCCACTTGCTGAAAGGTCAGCCCCAAGCAGCCTCTGAAGTTCCCGCTTTCTAGCTCTGGAAGAGGAAATGGGAAAGGGGTGAGAGATCAGGAGGAGAACCAACAATTGTGGGCCACCTGGGTGCCAGGCACCATGCTGGGTCCTTGGCATGCGCTGCCTCATCTCATCTTCACCCCCGCCACGTGGGCGGATATTCTTCTCTTCTTTTTAGGTATCAGCAAATAAAGGCACTGAAGGTTTGAGTAAATGCTCACAGCCGCACAGCTAGAAAAAGCAGCAGAGCCAGCATTTCAATCCTGGTCTGTCTGATGCCCAAATCACGTTCTTTTCAGTGTGCCAGACTGCCTCCCCACATCTCCAGACCCAAAAAACACAAAAAACAAGAAACAAAACGAAACAAAACCAAGAGGGGAGGAGGAGGAGGATTGCAAACACGCCTCTATGCTCAAACCGGGAGCTGATGTGGGACTGAAAACCTGGTCATCTTGGCCTCTCTGCACCGGAGGAAATAAACTAGGGGAACCTCTGAAACTCTGAGGCCAGCCTGTCCCCGCCCCTGCCACTTCCAGATGACTCCCCAAAGTCAGGAATGAGCGTGGCGGGGTCCCGCAGCGATGTGCCTCAGCCCATGCAAAGGGGTGTGGGCCAGTGGCGCTCATCTGACGCTGGAAGTCTCGGGCTCGCTGTGGCTGTTCGGGTCCCATGTGAAATCTCGGGGGACAGATTTAGATGGGAGAAGTGCAGAAGCCTCAAGCCCCTGTCTGTAGGTTTGGGCCCAGGGACTCATCTGGTGAGCATTCCAGCGGGGAATCACTTCTGGATAGCAGCAATATCTTCTGTCTCAATCAGTGACATCAGTCGGGTCCGTTGGGACCCATCACTGGGTCCCATGAGTGTGCCATTGTCGGCCGATGGACACTGGTAAGAGAGCAGAGCACCCAGGTCCGGCTTTTCTTTCTCCTCCTAGAGACTAATGGATGTGGAGGTGAAGACATGCATAGGGTGTATTTTTGAAACATGGGATTCTCATTTCCCCCTCGGAGCAGGCAGAGACCTCCATTGGTAGGTGTTAGAACAGGCCAAAACACAGTGACTGCTTTATAAGGGAGGAGCCTGAGACTCAGGAAGGGGACATGGATTCACCAGGGCCATCAGCTTCGAAGTGGCAGCGCCAGATTCAACGCAAGACATGCCATGTTCAAGTCCTTGCTCTTTCCAGCCCTTTAGAATTGACCAAATGACAGAAACCCACCATGATCTAACCTTAACTTACATTTTCAGCCTTCTCTCCCACCCCCCCTGCCGTATGCCCACCACTAGTTCCAGCTGTGGGAAGGGAGGGCCTTCCAGGCAGGGGACCCAGCCCTGGCAAAGACATGGAGGCAAACCGGAAGAGGGCGCGCTCCATCTAGCAGTAACATGTCCCCACCCGTCTTTGGCAGGAACTGCAAGCTCAGCAGCAGCAGCTTGTCCATGGCGGCTGTGGACATCCTCTATATTGACATCACAAGGAGGTGGAACTCCATGACCCTGGACCAGCGGGACTCGGGTAGGTACCTGATTCCTGGCCTCCACCACGTCTAGTGGGAGTCCAGATGGGTGGGCGGTACCCTTTTGGTTCCTTCTTGTTCAGGGTCAAGGTTGGGGAAAGAGGAGGTTATCCTGTCAGCTCTAGACATTGCTGGAAGGATTGAGCTGAATTTGAATCCAGGAGCACTATCCTGAATTCCGATACCAAGGTGGTGCCCACTCAAATTCGAGTTCCACCGTTAGAATCTCTTGTTTCTGCTTAAGGCCATTCACGTGTTCATGCCTCAGCACACATGTACTACTGTGTGCTGGGCCAGGCCCTGGACAGATGGGAACGAGTAGCACTTGGCTCTCACTCGCTGTAGAGCAGGGAGGCAGAGGAGAGCCCAGCGCTGGCTTGGGGAGGGGTGCCGAGGGGTTATTGGGAGCCCAGCGGAGGAGCTCCTGTCGAGGGAGACCCAAGGAAGACTTCTTGGAGAAGGGTGAGTGGGGTCAGCCAGTGAACAGGGCAGCACGGACCCCTCCGGCAGGTGTGATCTGGCCGAGACACGGACACATGTGGAAGGCTCAGATAACCCCAAGAAGCTTGGAGGGGCTGGAAGGGAAGGGAGAAGGGGCAGAGATGGGGTTGCAAGAGCCATCGAGGCCTTGCATCCACATAAAAGAGTTTGCTCTTGATCCTCTAGATCAAGGGAGGGTGAAGGATTCCATTAGAAGGATCCACCTTGGGGTGACCGTGTTTCTGATCTTCTTCCTCACACAGTGTGTTTTTCCAAAAAGGCATAATAACCATACCTGACATTTGTATAGCTCATCGTAAAATTATACCGTGCTTCCCTGCATAGTCCTTCATTAAATGTCCCCATGAACCAATGCACTAGGTATCAGCGTTTGCATTTCACAGATGGTAGGGTGTAGCTCGGGTGACCGGGCACCCAGGCTTCCCTCCCCTGGGCTGCCTCCATGCAAAAGGGACGCCGGGCGGAGGGGGCGCCTCAGGGAGAGCTTTCTCCTGTGGTTTGGTGGAAAGGACGAGAAATCAGATTTTGGGAGAGCCAGATTACAATTGACTGTGCCGTTTTCTCCCCGTGTAAGCTTGGAAAACCATTCTGCCTCCTGTCTCCACTTCCTCTTCTGTAAATGGGGCCAACAGTCCCTGCCTGCCAGGGGCGCCCGGCGGTCTCGGTGTCCGTGGATAGGAATGTGGAGCCCTTGCTGACGGTACAAAGCGGCTCATCTTATTAGTGGCTGCTGCTTGGGGAGAATCCCGGGGGTGGGTCTGTGTGAGCGTGGGTTGCTCCCTGCCACATCCTGCCCCACACCCATGGGCTACAGCTTTTGACCGCAGAGATCATCACCCTTTAATAATGATGCTACCGGCTGCCAGTGGTTGGGCGAGTCCTACGCGTAAGCACTCTGCCGGGTGCTTCATGTGCACAGCCCTGGCTGGAATTCTGGAAGGAGGTAGAATCGCCTCCATTGCAGAGAGGAGGCTGAGGCTCAACAGCATAGATGGTGGGCACGGCCCAGCCCCGCCGTTTCCCTTCTGGGCTGCTTGATCCTACCAGTTGATCCCGGAGTAGGAGTAGGATGACCACCGAGCTCCCTACTGCTCTCCTTTCTTGAATTCAAGAGCAAAACTCAGGGAATACCAGTAGGCACTGAATCAACAAGGTGAGTTCCACCGCGTCTTGGTGGGTGGAGAGCCCTCACAGCCTTCCCTGGCAACCAGGAGAGGCTTGAGATGGAGCGTCTTCAGAATCAGGCAGATTAACGATCATGCCGAGGACGGAGAGCGCTCACATGACAGTTGAGCGGGGCGCTTTTCGCTGACGCCTTCAGAAAGTGAAGAACTGTTTGCTCTGTGAGTTGAACGCAGGGAGTCACCGCAGGATCCCGTGGAGGGGGCCAGAAGAGGGGGTGGGGGTGGCAGTGGAATTATTAAATATTGAAATTGATCAGGAGTAGCAGCAGGAAGCTATTTATCATGTTTTATTGCTTCAAACTAGCATTACCATCTGGCCCATTGTTCATTCTGAATAGCTTTTCATGTTTTGTTTGCCTCTTAAATTGCTCTCTGTAAGCAGAATCCACAGGGGCTGTCCACAGCAAGGCTCCGGTGAGGTTTTCTGGGGTCTGCCAGGATCTCTCCGTTCTGCTGACCAAGCTAAAGAGATGAGAATAATACTTATTTTTAGCACCTACTGACAGACGAATCCGGGGCTGGGATCTCCCAGGCCTGTTGCCATGCCTCAGTAACCAATCCTTAGCAGTGACTGTGATTTCGAGATTCCCTCCCCTGTGCATTATCTCCTTGCAGTTCCCGCACCAGACCTTCAAGGTGGGTAATTGTATCCCATTTTACAGATGAGCATCCTGAGGTTCCAAGAACAAGTGACTTGTCTAAAATCCCATAGCCAGTGAGTAGCAGAGCCCCCATTTGAAGTCAAGCCTCCTGCCTCCTGGCCCAGGATGCTGTCCCCCATCCAGGGCCCCCCCAAGCAGTGGTGTTCATTTGAGTGACTGGGGAGGGGACGGGGGGTGAAAGGTCAACTCATAGAGCGCAGGGCCTCTGGGAAGATGGAACTGGAGTGGGAGGTTAGTTGCCGGCGTGAGCTCCTGTCTCCCCTGACATCATCCTCAGAGCTTTAACTGCTGTTTCCATGGCTCCTGAAAGGAAATCACAGACTTGGGGGTGGGGGGGTACAGATAGTGGGGGCTGGGCATTACAGCCAGGGATGAGAAGGCTGTCTGTGCCCACGGTCTCAGGGGTCACTGCTGTCTGGCTGCTGGCAAAGCTGGGGCCCAGTCCTTGCTTCTGGAGAAGGCTGGTCTGACACCCCGATTCTTGAGGAGAAGGAGCTTCTGAAGTCAGCCGCATTCTTAGGAGCATTCAGGAAGCTCCGGAATAGCACAAGAAGACATTTGTTGTTGAGTGGTGGTTCTGCCTTTGGGCAAGTGTCAGCAGAAAGACCAGAGAGTCCTCCTTCCTTCCCTCCATGGTGCTGAGCCAAAGGATTCTCCTGTCCTCCGTTACAACTAAGTCCTTGCCAGAGATGTGGAAGCCAGGTCAGAGGGGGCAGCTTTACCCGTCCTGGAGCTGCCACGGGGCTGACAAGAGAGTAGTCAGAAGAGTGGTATAACTGGGCTCTCATTCTCAAAGGGCACTCATTCACTCATTCACCAAACAGGTAATGAACATGTTAGCAGGTATTGGGCTGCTGGGAATATAAATTATTTACAGATCCCACTCTTGAGAAAAAAAGTAATAGAGACCATTTACTGAACATTTACTATGTGACAGAAATACAAAATGCTTGTTATGAATTATCCCACACAGCCCTGTGAGATAAGAGTTTTTCTCCTATTTGACGGATGAGAAGCCTGAGGCTTCAAGAGGTGAATTTAAACAGGTGTGCCAAGTATGTCAGTGGGGACCCTGGGATTTGAACCAAAAGCAGTCTGCATTCAGAGCCCTTTGCCTTTTCATTACACCCAGTGTCTCCCACCACACAAATGAAAAGGACACGCAGTTGACCGTTGTCATAGGGTACGGCCAGAGCCCCAGTCAGGGAAGCAACAAAGTGGGGGTGCTGTGAGGATAAGAAAAAGAACATATACAAAGCCCTTAGC